>NW_019174311.1:3172448-3397582 GCF_002260705.1 Seriola dumerili | reverse complement strand
ACTCAAATGTGCAGAAGTTTTCTCCTGAAGACTGAAAAGGAACGAATACGCCCGGCATACACATCAATGTGAAAACCATGTGACTCTTTGTACATACTGTTAAGACAATGAAGTGTATTTGTATCATGTTATTGATATTTATTAATAATAATAAAGTGTTTTTGTACCTATCAAGCCATAATTCTCAGCGGCGTACATCGATTTGTACATGTAACAAAAAGCAGCAGATCAAAACTTGTGTTATGATCACAAATATCTAGTTCAAAATGCTTTACTGTATATGTATTATAATTATATGTATACATTTTTGATTTTGTTAATATATTTGTGAAAGTTGATCATTTGTATTTTTTTAATTTAAAAGCTCATGATGTCTTTTTATACGGTGGCCCTGAGAGCTCAACGCTCTGCAGCTTAAGGAAACACACGCAAACAGACAAATCACAAGCCAATTCATACACATGCGCTCCAAATACTCACAACAACAACCAAATACACAAACACGCTGCAAGTAGCACAGACAACAATGGAAGAGTTTCAAGGGGACACTAAAACGCACTTAGTGCTCATCCTTTCTACTTCAAAGTCAAATGAGAGATGTTTTCTGAAGTTGTTTTATGTTTTTGTCTATGTGCATGTGTTTGCTTAAGCTGCAGTGCGTTGAGCTCTCCGGGCCACTGTACCTTTGTGTCATTCATATCAAGTGTTGACAGAAACGTCAGAACAACATGAACTCCAGAACAAAGTCAATATCTGATTTTCCCCAGCACTTCCCCTGGTCGGCTGTGGGAGTTAAAGAAGGGATATTTATTAGGCTGTTTAGGAAGAAGGTTTAAAGTAATGTGTGTATTTTTGTGATTAGTGTAACTGTGAATACATTTATTTACAGAACTTGTAAAAGTTCTAATTGGTGATTAAAACTCTCACCTTAGGAGTCTCCAGTACTGAAAGTGAAGTTTTTAAACCAGAGCAAATTGTCCTACTCCCACTCTTACTTTTTTTAATCATGTGCCTTTATTCTGCATGATATCACAGAGTGAATCACTCTACATCCCTTTAAGATTATCTGCAGCTGGCTATTTATATTCTTGAAAATTCTTAATGTCAAGTCCTTTCTTCCCATTTTATTTTTACTTGCGCAGTGATTCACAGTTTCTATTGTTGCTCCGTGTCTGTCATTTAAAAAGCACCCACACTATATGGTAAGCTCACTTTGGAGTTGAGATGACCTTCCATTGAACATGGAAAGGGAAAACAAAATAAAAAAATTCCTTCTGTCCTGAGCAATTGACGAAATTATACAGCATATTTTGTTTCACAAACAAAGCACAATGTGATAATGAAATGATAAAAAATATGGCTGGATTAAGCTTGATTTTCTCAAAAGGTCAAACCACATAGCAAATCCCACAAATATTTTGCCCGTTATCTCCGCAATACATGCAGTGGAATCCTCACATGCATAATGCATGTTGCTAAAATATTTCATCAAGGATATAACTCAAATAAAGTTGAGATTTGACCTATTAGACAATCTTACTTAAACAGATGTAATAAAGCACGATATAGCAGCGCAGCTGCCTACAAAGTGCTAAATGTTTCAGTGGCTAGAGGCTAATTTTTAATGTTTACGATTTCTACGGCGAGATCTTTTAAGATACGATGCAAACGTACTGTTTCAGATTGAAGAAAGAAAATTGTGGCCTTTTTGAAATGCAAACCCCAGAAACTTTAATGGCCAAACTGCATGTTGTGTGAGATTCTTTGAAGATGTTAAAGACAAAAACAAATCCTCCACACATAGTAAACAACATGAGAAAAACAATAGTCGACAATAAAGTGTATTTTCACTTCAAACCAAAAAGAACAAAAGTGCTTATAAAAAAAAGTTTAGCTATTGAAATATAGTCAACATTGTAGTCAATCTCTTTCCCATTACTGTACCAGGTCCCATGGCTCATTATCTGAACCAAGCAGTGCTCGCTCCCCCCTTCAATTTCTGAGGGGAAAATATAGCACCTTTGATGAGGCAGAAATCCCAACTAACGAAGATGGGAGGACGATCGACTCATCCGTCATTTGTGGGAACCTTTTTTAAATCCCTCTAAAACAGACCCAACTACCCCTCTGATTCACTCCATTATTTTTGAAGCCTTTCAAGAATGAGAATTTAAAAAAAAAAAAACGCTCAGAGGCTCAGGACAAAGATTTTTTTTCCCTGATGTACCATATTTGTTTGTCCCAAAATTCCAAAATGGGCCAATTGTGAGTAAAATTCAGATTTTTCAGTCTGAACATTTATGGAAGGACAAACTGTTACAAGACAACAATGTTTATTTTACTTTAATGTGAGCTTTCCCTCGTTCAAATCTCCCACCTCTGTCACTGGACTTCTTGCATATCTCTGAATACCTTGGAGGCCCTTATCTTCTTGTTTTGAATACACAGACCTCCTTGCAGCCAACTCTGTCTACAGCCTGGTGATTATAAATAGGCATTCAAGCCGTAATCAAACCAACTTGGGATAGCAAGCACTCCATGCCTCATGGCAAGATAAGGTCATTTAAAGGATAAATCCCTGTATTGTCAGGGATTACGCCCTCATCCGTTTTAAAATTGCTTTCTCCGTGGAACGTTAAAACCTCTAAACAACAACAAAAGATTACTTGTGGTCCAAAGCCTCCCTGAGTGTCACCGGCAGCTTTTTTGCTCCACTAAATCTATTCTGGGACATGCAGGTGACCCTTCCTTAAGTCATAATAGCCCTATTTTGGAATTAGCACGGGTCAGGATCACTTCAACATCAATTCAGTCCACGCTGAATGGAACGGCCACGCTGGCTGCATGGTGTTTTACTCATGCTATCGCTAGTGGATGCTGCACACTAGCAGATCACTCCCTTTCAGTCGATTTGATCAGAGCCGATATTTAGACTAAGTGCCCTGGAAATTGCTGGTGGGAAGAAATCGATAGCATGCTCACACATGCTGTGAGTTTGGCCCCCGTAAACCGCTTGCTGTAACCACTCAGCGTTGTAGCAACCTTAAACCAGCTAAAGATACTGCAAGGACAGGAGACTGTGCAAAAACAGTCGCACGTAGGGAGATTTGCAGTTTTTCTCGGGGCGCGAGATATTGAGTTTACGCTGCAACTATCCAGTAAAGAAGAAGATCTCATCAATAATGAACAACGTCGGGTTCACCGAGAGGGGAACTGTGACAGGTGTTTCCTGGGATGCTGCTCTCAAGGAAGACCTTCCTCTCTTTGGTGGCTTTTGAAGGAATGCAGTTAAAGCATTTGCAGAAGCACTGGTTTCAGGAGTTAAACCAGTGTCACGGCTCTCGCTTTTTTGTTTTAAAGGAACAAATAGCTAGTTGCGCCTGCTGAGAGCAACACGCACACAAATACTCCCAAGGACAAGCTGTGAGCGCTTTACCAGAGAAAGAGGTTAAGGGTGGGTGGAGAAAAGGGGGGGGGGGGGGGGTTAAGTATTGAAGGTTATTTGACTGCGCGCTCTTAATTGAAACCCGCTTCAGCAGCATTGCAGATGCGGGAAAGAATCTCAGAGAGGCAGCTCATGACTTTGACACACAAATGGCAGTGTTTCAATGTCCATATTCTTCCACTGGCCTTCACTCTTTGTCTGAATTTTATGATGTGGGAACAATTGCCCGGGCTCACCTTTATATTGAAATCCAAAGCAGACTAACATGAAAGAAAAAAAAAAAAAAAAAAACCCACAGTGCTGTCAAACAAGACATCAACATCTACACACGCATTCAAGAGGCTTTTATCAGAACAGTTGAAAATGCATTTTGTCGGCCTCCTTCACAGTCTTCCATCAAAACTTCCTCACCTGATAGCCTCTATTGATTCCCACTTTTGAAAAAAACTCAAATCTAAATGCATCAAATAAAAGTTGTCCCAGTCACTGTAACACATGGAAGAACTCCCATCTAATTTAGGTCTCAGGCGTCCTCCTCCCCTGTTCCTTTCATTCTTTTGTCATCTCAACATGTGCTATGCTCACCTTCTGCTAAATAATTATGTCGCACTAGAATGCAAATGGAATGGATGATTCTGCATACAGAGAATCCTTTTAGAGGGCTATTATTTCCCTGGTAAACTGCCTAGATGCAAGCCCAGACACTCTCAAATGCCAGCCAGCAATTAAGTGGATTTTTGTGTGTGTGTGTGTGTGTGTGTGTTGTTGTGTGTTTGTGTGTGAGAGAGAGAGAGAGAGAGAGGAGGAGAGAGTGTATGAGTAGAGCAAGAGAAGGCGGGACACTCAGCCATGGCAGGGAACTAATGAGACATGCACTGGTAATATGATTACAGTCAGCCTGGCTATGTCAGGGAACAGGGGGGGGGGCTTTGGTAGAGACATCTGCACAGGACACAGTGGACGCTGGGATGTTCCCTTGTACCATGTCTGCATTACATTACCTGAAAGTGAGTAGCAGTGAGTGCAGATGGTGGGAGTGATGGTGGGCTGTCAGTCAGACGACAACACTGACATCAACAAAATGACGATTTGAAACAACTCGGCTATGTTCAATCTTTAAGGACTGCAGTCTGGTTCCATTTAGGTCAACACGTCCTGAGTTTGATCCAGATAAGGATTTCATCTTGACACCTGCTGGAGGATTAGATAATTGACTTGTAAGTGCTGCGTGGGTACTGAATAATTCTCACCTTCCTTTCTTAGCCCGCGGCTGCCAAAGCAACAACGCGGCACAAACCACAATCCACACACAATAAATGAAACTGCTCAAACATCTGAGAGGCCACCGAGCCACGAGAAAAATGGCATCCACAACTTTCACTGCTGTATCAAAAATGGCTTTCTTGTTTGTTCATGTTTGAGCACCCCACCTGCTCACCCACGGTGATGTTTTTAGTGTTATTTTTAGTGCATCAACATGCTTGTTAATAATGATTCAATTGGTCTATTTTAACAAATGTCAGAACTCAAAGTGCAGCACCGTGTTCCTTTTTTTTTTTGTTTGTTTCCTTTTCCTTTGTAGGCAGTAATCAGACTCTGGTATTTTACAAACAACCCCCCAATGAGACAAATTGAGTCTGAAACCTTATACTGGTATTTGGTTTTAGTGTTATTAAAGTACAAAAGGCTGGCGGCAGCGAGAGAAAAGTTAAGTGGACACAAAGCGAGTGCATCTCCTCTCCTTTACAAACTAATTAAATGGGTTATTTCAGTTTGCTGATGTTTGTTAATAAGCAAGTGATGAGCAGCCCTGGATATCAAACAGAAGGGAGCAGTGCTTCAATGTCAATTTTTATTTTTCCAAACAATTCTTTTTCTGTGATTTTTGTTTCTGTGATGCGTTTCTCGTGGAACACCACTCCTGAATTATTCATGACGCCTTCATTAAAACACCTCCATTTGCATAACACACAGGGGCCGTAAAAGATGCATTAGGGCTTTTGATCCTGGTGTACATGTCAAATAATTTAACACAGAGTTGGACCGCCAAAAAGCCCAGAAACACGGAAGAGCTTAAATGTCTCAAAATATACGGATAATAAACCTCAGTCGGTTTAAAGTTTGAAATGAAAAATTACCATGCAGAGATGTAAGTAGGTCAGAGTGGACCCCTTTGGTGCAATAACCCACTTGAAGAAGTAAATAAAGTATGATAAAGGAGTCGTGATTCTGGAGGACATTAGTGCTTCTCTCTGGAGAGGTTACACCAACGTGATTTATTGGAATAATTATTTTGATGGGGGCAGTGACAGTTGTTTGTCAAACGTGGTTTTCCAGATGTGTTTAGAATGATAGAGCAAATTTTGTCGCATTTTCATTTCGATCACATCAAGTTTGCAAACCTACACCGACCTAATCCCACACACGCTCATCTGCACATCCATCATATTTTAAAAGCTTTCCCGGTCGTTGCTCCCCGGCTGCAGCAATCAGGCTAATGAACACAGATTGAATGATAAAAGCCGCACTGGAGAGACAGGTGTAACCACCGGCCTCTGTGTCCAAAGCACAGCTACAGCTGAACTTCATTAATAGTGCTAGCTGCCGTTGCCACCTTCTACACATACACGTACACACACACACACACACACGGGTTAGCTTCTGTCACTTTTGGGGACATTATATTAATTTATATTAATTTCCTGAGGACTTACCCAGACCCTGTCCTTTCCCTCACCTGAACCACTGACCCCCAAAATCAGCTTTTTCCCAATTGAAGACACAGCTTTTGCCCTCAGTTGGAAAAGCTTCCCCCTATTCACTGGTCTTCAGTCTGAAATTTGTCCACAAAAGTAGCCTATGACAGAAACGCAAACACACACACACACACACACACACACACACACACACACACACACACACACACACACACACTCACTTTTTTTCAGTTTTGGGGAAATTGAGGGACTTTCAATCATTTCCTGGAGACTTACCCTGACCCTGACCCAAAATGAACTTGGGGACCCTCACTCACACTCTGACACACTCAAAGATTGTGAGGCAGAGTCATTATCCTTTTCCTTGTGCAGTGTGCAGGATGGTGAATGATCAGGTTATTCCATTAACAACAGTTTCACAGAGAAAGACAATCCAAACTGAAATCTCATGAACATGTGTTTCAGATGGTCGGACACGAGTTGATACCCCAGTGTCAAACTGTAGCGTCCCTGTTTCTGTGTTCACACGGCCTCAATACTTAATACTCAACTTACTGCTCAGATCTGATGTGCTTGTCAAACTGTTGTTTTTCAATGAGAAAAGTAACGTCTTCACACCGACTCTAGGCCCGAAAATGAATTAAAAAAGACAGATTCTTTGTCAGGATCTTCATCAGGTCAGGAGATCCGATTGGGATCAAAATGTCTTTTTGAACATGCCGTAATTGACTGCACCTCTGTGTGACATACATATAAATACACCTCTTTATGTTTTTCAGTGAGACCAATATTTGACACCAATCTATGTGCAAAATAAGACTAAGAGGTAATTCCTGGGATGTGGAGGTTCACAAATGAAACTGAGAGCACACTGACTAAAGTTATCATGAATGGTGCCTGCATGGAGCTCAGCTCATACCAGGGTGTATTACATAATATAATAATATTCTCTCTCTCCTCAGGTTTCTGTCCTCAAGCCCGCTCATATTATGCGGGACTCGCTCTCCTGAAGATTGGCAGGCGATCAGAATGACCAATGATAACCTGTGACCGTGACAATGCATTCTGCATCAGTGTAACACTGTGCATGGCACAGCCGCAGCTGATTACTTTATTCAAGTCTGCAGTTTCTTTAAATTTCTTGAAATCCTATGTGACAAATTGGCACGGTCAGCACAAGGACAGTCTATTGTAAATAATTTTCAGCCCAACACTTCACTGTCACTGTGCTGAACCCCTCCATAACAGTCATTCTTCATGTTTCCTCAAGAATCAGGACACAGGCAAAATCCGGTTTCTAACCTTGTTAACATCCATATGATGTTTTTTTTTTTATATAATAAAAGACATATCATGAGCGAAATAAGCGGTCAACGCCATGACAGTGCATTTCCAACTGCAGTGAACTGATGACAGTCTCATAAAAACAGACGCAGACAGCCAGGGATTCATACGTCAATCAATCAATCTGGGCAACTTGCTTGGACGAGGGGCGGGAAAAATGACATCACATAAACCAATAAAAGATGTGGTAACCCTTTGATTTACAGGCTGTTAATTATGTAGTAATTACGTGTTAATAATGTTACTGTAAAATATTGGGTAATTATGAAGTAAAATTGAAGCAGAAATAGAGGGTCGGTCTGTAATTATATGGGAGTTGTTATAGTAAGTAGTATAGCCCACATACAGGGTAGGCCTCCTGGCTCACTGAAAGGTGAGACTGTGGAAATTACAGATACTTTATTTCACTGAAAGTATTTGGCTACGTGGAGGAAACTGCTGCTGTGTTTATTTTGGGCGACAGCAATATAAAATAATAATAAAATATGAGACTTGGTATCACCTGCCAACAGCCACTCGGCATTTTCTGACTTGACTGTTATTTTTTGGTAATTTCTTCACATTACTACAGAATTACCACGTAATTACTCCATAATGAAGAGTTTGTAAATTAAAGGGTTACTAAAGATGCAAACCACGCTAACTGTTCTGATACGTCTTCTAGTCTCCGATTGTGGTGACAACAAACTCCTCACTCAACCAACTCCTGAGTCTGGGTCTGACTGAGGCTCAACCACGTGGCTAAGATGTTTCCTCCGCTCACCATGTTGATGCTGTTTTACCTGTCGACCTAGTGCAAGCAGCGGTGGTGGGCGGGGCACAAAGCCTGATCCAGTATTTTTCAGGTAGAAGTGCTTCCAGCCCCAGTTTTTGGTTATATTTTTTATGTGGGAAAACCATCATATAAAAATAATCATCAATTTACATATTTTACACTGGAGTGACATAAATTCGCACAAATACGGACATCAATGCCACAAATTCTGCCTTGTAGGACCAGACATGAAAATCAGTCACACTTTGAGATCTAAATTATAGAGGAAAACATCTGATTTGAGCTTCTTTAACCTGCAGTGTGATTTTATCCTAATGTTTTGTTTTTTTTATCTGTCACCTGTTGCTGGACTTGTTTCCTTGTGCTTCCCCCCAGAGCTGTCCATCTTTGGCTTTTTTGCAATGGAGAAACGTTAACAGACCCAGATAACACCTAGTTTGCTGATGTGAGGTTTTGGACCCACCCCCACCACCCCCCAATTTTGTTGTCCCTTTTTATATCTCAACTTGTTGCAAAAAGGCATGAGAGCATAATGGATGGAAATGGCAAGTAAAACTGGTGCAAAAGGCATCATTTGGCCAGAGATAATCGCACAATCGACTCTTAAATCCTGGTGGAACACTAAAGCAAAAGCCTGCATATTCGGTTCTTTCAATTCCACTCAACACAGACTGATTACTGTAATGGCTTTTGTCCTGTGATACACCATGAAAATGCTTGATCCTTTTCCATGCTGTGAACCATCACTGCTGAGCATTCAAACACACACACACACACACACACACACACACACACACACACACACACGCTGGAGCAATGAGCACAGATGGGTATTATGTGTTTAGTGAGGATTTCTATCTCTCACTGTCTTTCTTTATTGCAATCTTTTTATTATAATCATGCGATGCCCCCTCAAGGCACAGTTCAAATACTTAAATCTATTAAAAGTGCAGGCTGTGGCAGTGACAGTGGCAGCAGCAAACATTGTTTTGCTGTGATACAGCAGTGTGGATTATTATTTCTTAGACTAACTGGTTTCTTTGGTTGATTTCTCTGGAAATTGCTGCGCTGCTTCTCCTTGTGGATAATAATTTTGTTTGGGGATGATAAACTAACTAAACTCTCAAGCTAAATGGTAGCAACTGGCAACAGTTGACTGAGAGGTAGAGCACAGACACCATCTGAGGTCTCTAGTGATTCAGAGATTGTATTGTTCAGCACATCACTTTGTTATCTGGGGGATACAAGCCTGGCATCAAAATGTTTTCTTACAATTACAGACAATCAAATTGGAATGTTGAATTGTAACTGCCAGTAATTAGCAAAAACTAGTTTGCATATGTTTTTCATATTACACTGTATATTAAATAACCCTTCATAGCAGTAAAAAAAAAAAAAAGTGCTCCTTAGACCAGAGGTACGGTATCTTCTCTGTGTTTTTTATGTTTTTATACAGATCTTAACAGTTTTTGGCTCTGTAAAGCTCTTTGTGATTTTTGCGTATGAAAAGTGCTGTATAAATAAACTTTACTTTTTTTACTTCCCTTTTGCTTCCCTGGAGAGACAAAAGTGTGAAATCTGTGTGGACACTGTGGCATTCCTCAAATGAATATGTCAGAGAAACAAAAATACCATGTGTCCATTTTGTTTTTCATATCATGTTTGTTTGTTTGTTTGATGTTTGACTGTTGCTCTTTTAATGACATCATCTTGTTGCACCAAAGTGCTTCACGGACACAACAGGTGATAAAGCATTTCATAAATAAAATACAACAAACAACAAGCAAAAAATTGTTGCTAAGAAATAGGAACAAATCAAGGCAAGGAAGCATCTGTAATAATAAGTTTTGACTTCAGTTTTGTTATGATTTAACTTTAGGAAATTATGAGACAGGAACTAATCTCATTAAAACAGTCTTATAAAATGGACCAATAAAATGCCCTGAAGGAGGCATGTACAGAGAAAATGAAACAGGTCCCAGAATATTCCCTGAGGAACTCCACAAGTTAGAGGAGCAGAATCAGACATTTGGTTTGTGATAAATACAAAGACGTTCCGATTTGTTAATTAGAAGGAAAACAGTTGAAGTGCTGTGTCAGATATCCCATCCTTCTTCTTCATATGAAGTAAGGAAACACTTCAAATCTGCGTTGTGAAAGGCAGCTTCAAATGATGCACTTCATTTGGAGGCCCTGTTGCATCCACAGCACCACACCCTCCTAGCAACCTCCCCCATTCACGGATGCTCCCCAACCCCTCAACCGCACTTCCACCTTTGACCATAAAGAGACTGAAGAAGTGATACAGGACTCGTTGAAGTAATTCCTTGAACTGTTATTAGCTCTGCTCGTGTCAGTTTGTTGGTTTGTTTGTCAGCAGGATTACGAATACATCACCAAACGTGATGGAGGAATGGTTCATGGGCCAGAGAAGAACCCATTAAATTTTGATGACAGTCGAGTTAAAGAAGTGGATCCAGGAAATCACTTTTGTTGCGAGAAGCATTTTTCGACATTTTCATTGTACTGATCTAGATGTAAAACATGAGATGCAGGTAAGAATCTGCATCTCACGGATGTGTAGGATGCACTTTCATTCTAGTGACTACTAGAATGGTACTGCAAGAAGAAGTCTGGAGGTCCGACTCTTCTTTTCCCAAGGTTTCTTCTTTTTTCCCCCTCATGTACCAAGTTTTCCCTTTTTTCTCTCTGTATGTTTTTGTGCAGTTCTCACTCTGTGGGTCAGGGTCTATTCCTTCTTGAACCTGTTAATCCCACTGACACTTTATTTGGGCAATACAAATAAACTTGACTTGACTTTAACGTGCGCTGCACACACACACACACACACACACACACACACACACACACACACACACACACACACACACACACACACACACAGTCAATATTCATGGCTCACCCTGCATTGTTCCCATTGTGTGAAGTGGGTAGCATTGGTTTCCATGTTAAACTTTACCTGTAATGTTGCTGTCCATGATAAGAAGTTAGCGACACAGAGTTCGACTTGTCTGGGCTCAACATACCTAAGTTCTTATAACTCCTTCTTAACACTCCAGTGGTTGCAGGCTCCCCTAAGGAGCTGTGTCCTCTGCATCTTTCAGTCCAAATCACCTCATTTCATTTGCCTCTATTATACTCCATCACACCTTATATCTCCCATATGACTTCAAAAAACCTAATTTGCCCTCCACTGTCTTGGCGACATGCAGAGAGACACAACAGGGATGCCTCTTCCTCAATTAGCGGTCAGTCATCCTCCTCTGGAATCCATCAAGTCCTGCCTCGCTCGCATATTCACACTTCACCCTTCTTTTTAACTCTGCAATTTCTGCCTGAGAGAAATCTTCCCTGACATGCACGATTACGAGAAAGCCTCTCACTGTCCTTTCCCATCATACTTATTCAGCTGTGATGGAGCCTAATTCTGCTCTATAGAAGGCAGAGTGTGAAATTTAGTCTTTTCCATATGTCATCTGCTGTATGTGGATGGATACCTTTGCACGCCCAAGACAGCATTTTTCAGTCATTCAGTCATTTTTTCCCCCTCTTTATTCATTGACACATAGAAAAAAAAAAGGACCTTGACATAGAATGTGAATAAACATTTAATGAATGTGATGTTGTGGTGGCTCTAAATTGGCTGCAACAGCCCCCATACTAAGCCAACAGACCTTGCTGAGACACTATAGCATCAAAATGAAGGAGAGATCATAAGGGAAAAGTTTTAGTGTCAGTGACCTCTTGCCCCCTGAGCTCTTTTTTTGCTGCAGTAAAGAGCTCTACTCTCACACTTCGCCCGTGTAGTCATTAATTTGTGATGATTCCTGGAAGGAGAGAGCATGGTCAGACATCATTCAAAACTCCAGGAGAAGGCACTCGCTTGGCATTTATGTGGCAGTTGCTACTAGCACCTCAACGGGGTCATGTCTTTGGAAATGACTTCACTGTACTCAACACCTTTTTTTTTTAGTTACAGTACATTAATGCTGCTTTTGTCCTCAGAGACCAATTTTCTCCTGTCTGCTGCTGAGTGCTGTAGGAAAGAATAAGGGTTATTGTGGTGGCATTGCTATCTCGCAACACACACATAGACGGAACAAGCTCAGTTCGCAAAATATATGGAGGTACCTGCATGAATTTTTGTTTTATTGTGTAAGCACGCAGTATATTGGATCTATCTTCCAGCAGGTGTAGTCGTTACAGAAGAGCCTCTTTTCAGAGGGGTTCTTCAGAGATTTTCCCGTATAAGATTTTCCCACAGAGGAACTCATAAGGAGTAGATTTTATAACTCTTATCAAAGACTGAATAAGTAGTAGCCCTGAAGCACAACTGCAGAATAGCATCCTATTAAATGTAATGAATTACCAGCTGCCTTACATAACCAGTATTCCAGCAGACCTGGTGGGCTAGTGAGGATTGTGGGTTGGCTTATTCCCAGTATATTGAAGATGGTAATGAAGAAGATGAATGAAGATGGTAAATCTTATTGTCATTTCTATTATCTTTTATTGAAGGACCATGTGTTTCCCTGTCCCCAGACAGTAGGTAGCTCAGCGGTATATACAGTTTTTGGAAAGCGTCCATGCTACTGACTGGAGTATAGTCAGAAAACAACACAGCGGGTCATAAAACCACATCGCTTTCACAGAGAAATTTGTTGTCTGTACTGTAATGCTGCTCTCTTCTGTTCTGCAGGGTACAGGTAAAACTTTCTAGAGCCTTCAACACAATTACAGATATTCATCACTATTTTGGTCACAGGGGAGTCATATAGTCCTGCACAGCGTCAACAGCTGAATTGGAAATGCACAACACAACAAAATAAAGTTTTACATATAGTTATTATAGTAGCAACTAATAATGAAAAATCTTGTTGTTTTAATGTGATTTTTTTTTATAGTTAAAGTTATAATCTTTAAGACTTCAGTCCTGCTTGATTTGAAGTGCAGTTTAATTCTACAGCAAACATTCACTGAGCAGCTTTGTCAGAGACACAAAACAAGAGCAACTGGCACATCTGCTTAAGCAGAGACAAACAAAGTCAGTTGTATTAGTTAAGAAGTCAGTCAATAATAGGCACATACTGCGAGTTGTTTTCAGCACAACAGCAGGGCACAGTGGGGTTGGTTACCTCACTGAGGAGTTGGAGGTTTGCAGGCCATCGCCTGCTGCTCTTCATCTAACAGCTCACTGTGGCTGCTCCCTCTTGATCCTTTGCTCTCTGCAGGGTTTAAAACTGATCTGCTGTCAAAGAACTGCTGAATATGACCTTTGTATTTTTTTTGATGAATCTTCTTTGGGTAGCAACTTCTAGGACAAACTGCTTGTCCTGTTACTCCTTCATAATAAAAGCCACACTGTGTTTCACTGGTTGAACGATTTTAATGTGAAGCAGCAGCAGTAGGAATTGTTCAGTTTGCATTATCAGTAACTTACTACAGCTCTGATACAGAGTAATGCTGAAATACAGGCATGCATTGTTTCCAAAATGACTTGTGTGGGAGGAATTTTGATTCCTGAAAGTTAAAACCTTTATACAAAGACCTAATTACAAGATGTAAACACATTGAACGGCTTTTTCTGAAAAGATTTTCACCTCAGATAGTATCAAAATCCAGGTCTGATTTCATGAAAATTAAAAGGATTAAAACTTAAAGGTGTAGTTTTATGTTTACAGTAGCTTACTTACAGTTTTATATATGTCCTGTGTAAACACACAGGCTTTTCCATGTCTGTCATGTCTGTACTAAAAACATAAACCTGCTTTCTAAAGTGTAGGTGATAGACAGTGCAACAAATGGAATCAGATAGGAACATTTTTGTCTCGTTTATTAATAATCAAAGGGAAGGACTTTCCAAGCATGACTGCTTGGAAAGCAATTAATTCTAAATATACTAATATTACAAGAAATGATAGTAAACTATTATTATTCAGCCGAACTAATTATACTCCTCTTCACTTCTGAGGTGTAAGTGAAAGATGAAAGTGAAGATAAAATGTTACTTTACACATTTGATAGTTGAGTCGGAATAATCGATGCGTCTAATAAGTGCATTGCTTTTCTCAGTTATTCGGCTCACAATAAACAACTACAGTTGGCTGCCAACCTCCCACTTATTTAAAATGGCCATGAGCTGCTCTCAGTTGAAAGTTATAGGTTTGTTTATGGCCTATATCCTCCAGGAAGATGTGGAATTACCTGGAAAAAAAAAAGTCTGTGGTTGATCAATGTGTAGTAAACAACGCAAACAAGCTTGGTTAAATCAAAAGGAAATGCCCTGCAGAAACAGTATGTATGTATTCTGAGTGGTTATTTCAGGCTTTTCCAAAGGCATTATTTCTAAACCTCACACTCTTGGATTAGCGAAGTGTGCAATTTCTGCTTGCTGTGCGACCATAGATAGAAGGACCTTTTTCAAAGGGTGACAAAGCAGAATCTCTTATCGGAGTCTTCTCCGTGACACCCCACTTTTTAGACAGAGGGAATTATGGGCTGTGATCAATTGGAGAGAGAGAGAGAGAGGATGCCCTGATACAACAGAGGCGGCTATCACAGCAACTGTAATTTCAAGCATGCATTATTCAACGGTGCTGTGAGATCTGTGAAGCTTCAAGATTATTTACAGTTTGAAAAGCACTGGCAGGGCAATTGCAGGCATGTCCTGTAGAGCCCAGAGGTAATATCTCAGCATTTGAGAGGAGATAGAAGTTTTGTAAATTTGTGGACACACAAAATATATATTATAGAGGTTTTCCATCATCATTAGTTTTAACCACTGACCATGCATGATATACAAAATGTTGATGGCAGGATTATCGAGAAGGAATCAAAAGTTGTATAAAAACCAGACTTGTCAAATGTTTATTTGAAGAAGACAGCAGTCAGTATTCTGTGTGTGCTTGTGGACTATTTTTTTGCAGCAGCGTCTGTGTGTCTGGGCCTTTACATTCATTATGGTAATTATCCATGGCAGGCAGCGATGACTCCTGCATGCTGTGTGTCTGCGGAGCTGGCGTCACACGGAGGCCATGGCCCACGCGCTGTGGCCTGCATGCATTACCGTGCTCTGCATTGTCTGCGCGTGTGTTTATTTGTAACTACGTTGCCCTGCTACGGGCATTCCCTACAAATATAACTCAAGCCCTCTGTCCTTCTCTTTCTGAGCCTTCCTCTTCCTCCCTTTATCCGTTCTGCCTCTGTCTGTGTCGGGGTGCTGGGTGTGATTCTTGAGCTCTGTAGCTGTGAGCGTAAACATCTTTCCATCTCCACATGAAGACAAACAGGGGGGGCATTATCAGGCAGAGGGAGAGACCCTGCATTCAATCTTTGACTATAAATAACCCCCTACCACCTCCTCATTGACATTCATGAGGTGAAATAGCAGCTTGGAAAAGAACAGGTGCTCTGTTTGCAGTCTAATTCGTCTCATTTGTTTAATCAAACATCATTGCATAAAACTGATCACATTATGTCACTCTACTCGTTCCTGACTCGTAGGAGCTTATTCACACCGGGCAATGTAAACTGTACCTGTTGACTTTTTCCACATGCTTTTTTTTAAATATGAACACATGAGGACAAAAGAAATAGTTTGTTATTTTGGGAAATATACTTATTTTCTTTCTTACCAAGAGTTAGATGAAAAGATTGATTCCGCTGTCATGTCTGTGCAGTAAATATGAGGCTCCAGCCTGCAGCTGGTTAGCTCGGCGTAGCCTAAAGACTGGAAACAGGGTGAAACAGCGAGCTCACCAGTGCGTGACGTCTACACACACAGGTGAGGTGGAGCTGGCTGGCTCTCCATGAGGTACACAGTGTGGCCCAGGCATGAGAGTCAAGCTTGAGATCCATCGCCTCATCCCTGCGTACTTTACTTACGTCGCTGATCAAGTTGACCGTTCGTGGCACAGGCCAAAACGACACTGACACACTGTTTTTGTATGTATCTTGTTTCACCTGCTTACAAACTTCTTATGTGACACAACAAAAGCAGATCCTTTGATCAGCTGTTTGGTATGATAACAAGGCCAGCACTATCATTAACCGCCGTGCAATAATGCATGAGCATGCCCAAGTCAAAATAAAGCTTGTGAGTTATTTTAACAAGTAATTCTGAGCACAGGTACATAAATTACACTTGTAAATGAGTCAGAGTTACAGTAAATATTAGTTAGTGAGTTCATTTTTATATCCTTGTCATGACAAACATTTAGCACATACATAACAAGATACCACTGCCTGTCATGCATCAAAAATACAGCCCAACATTTTCACAACAAATCCAAAAAAAAAAGAACACTGACTTCAGTAAACAGTACCTCTGCAGCAGGTAATTAATGTACAAAATTTTAAAACAAGCTGTTCACTGTATAGCGGAAGAAGACAGGATAAAACAAACATGATTCCTGGTTAAAAATACGATATGTTGTGACATACTGTCAAAATGTTGGAAATGCTAAAATGTAGTGTAGCACAAGTAAAGGATGCATTTTACAATCAGCAAAGTGATTGAGTTATGTTAATTACACAACATGATCTAGACATGATCAGACCAAATTAGATAGACTGATGGACGGACGGACGGACGGACGGATGGACAGGCAGACAGACAGACAGACATAGATAGATAGATAGATAGATAGATAGATAGATAGATAGATAGATAGATAGATAGATAGATAGATGATAGATAGATAGATAGATAGATAGATAGATAGATAGATAGATAGATAGATAGATAGATAGATAGATAGATAGATGATAGATAGATATTTGGGGAAATTCAAGATTATGAATTCATCTTTACATTTGTCAGAAAAAGGTTGTTATTTCCTCTTTCAAAAGTTACTTAAAGTTAAAGTTAGTCTTGTTTTAAATGCTGTGTATTTGAATAACAAACTCCGTCCTTGTGCAGAAATAGCAGGTCAGCTGTTTGAGTCAGACAGAGTGAAGCCAAGAAGAATAAAAGAAAAGAATACAGTTGAAAAAATGTATAGTTCCGAAGGAAAGGGCTGTTTGACGGGAAGATAAAGCTGTGAAAATGTTCAAAAAAAAAGCGTACAGTTGAACTGATTTGGGCTTACTTCTATGGCTCATGGCCCCGTCCACAGCAGCACGTCACTCAGCTTCTGTGCTGGTCCTCCCGGCTGCTTCTCCAAACTGAGAGCGTGCAGATCTGAATCTACTGCAGGTAATACACTGACTACGGATAACTACCTCACACAACCCCATGTCAAATAACCCCAACTATCACTTTAAGGCGCAGGTTAAACTGCTTGAATGTGTTGCGGTGGATCCATTTGTTATTCTTAAACAGCGTCCAATCACAGTCACATCCTGATGTTGACACTTTCTGGCAACCTTCACTTCACTTCATATATATATATATATATATATATATATATATATTTGTGGTTTGCAAGTAAATAAGCCCAAGCTCAGGGGGAACATCTGGCAAGAGCTGCTCTGTGTTGGTTGGTATATTTGTGCATGACAAAGCACAACGCTTAGAGATCACAGCTTTGGGCCAAAGCATGAATGAAAGAAGTCACACTGTTGGGGTGAGGTTTATTAAAAGGGGCCCACTTTCTCTGGTGTTATTGTGAGTTGTATGCCTCCCATCATAATTCATCATAATCTCCCTAATGGCGCACACATTAATTTTAAGCTTGCAACAGCTGTTAACTATCAACCTTTGGAGACCTGACAAGCTGCATTATTGTATTTCTTTCATATTCAGTCTATGGTGTGATGTCATGCAAGTTGAGTCCTACTGTGCAGTGTGTGCTCAAAACAACCAAATGAAAAAAACAAAAACACACACAAGCACAAAGTGACACGTCTAGTAAAGCCTTTAGAAGTTTGTCACTTTGTCGCATACCTGTGAAAGAAGAGAGGGCTTCCTGTCATGTTTTTCTCCTTTTATTTTAAACATTGACACATTCAACATTTCCAAATCACCTAACCATTCCTATTGACTGAAGTGTTAATGGCGTTTTATTTTATCTGGCAAAAAAAAAAGAAAAAAGAAAAAAAGAAGTACGTTTTCACCACAAAAATCAAAGATGTGTTGCTATGGAAACTGTGAATATCAGTGTGTGTGACTGAAAGTCTGTCTTGCAGGCACGATGGCTCAAACATCATTCTGGAGCCACATTTTATCACACTCCTCGCTTGTTAAAAGTTTGTGCTACTTTTTTTGTGCCTGAGCTCCATTCTACTCTCACATCCAGTCAGTGTGCTTGACATTTCTTTTTAGCCTGGGTGGAACTGCCACAGATCCATACACTTTTTAAAATGCTGTGAAAAACTGCGTCAAATAACATCTTTTCCAGGTCACGCTCATACAAGAGGAGTCATTGTTGTTTTGTTATCAGAGGTGGAATTAATGGTTCAACACTTATCGTTTTGGTCCTGTTTAGCCTTTGACGCGGAGAAAACACACACAATGTAGTGTATGCTGCAGAGTTTGTAATGCAGACTAGCTACAAGTCGGATACATAACTGCCTCAAGTGAAGTTGCTGCACATGCTCTCATCAAGTCGTAACTATTAATGGCATTTTAATGTTGATATTTCACAGCATGTCGTAGGATGACCTCAAGTTAATGAGCTCTGGTGTTACTAGCTTGACACACATATCATGTTAGTGACATCTTATCTCAATGACTTATACAATGCTGGGAAGTTTTCTCTTCACGGCAAACCTCACCAAGGAAACCCTGACTGTCTGGGCTCTAAGATTTGTCTTGACTGTGAATCAGGCCGGCTGCACCATGGGGCTCAGAGTGGAAGACAAGGATAATCGCACAGAGGTCTCTTACATATTGCCCATGTGCTTGCCAGGATGTTATAATGTATCAGCACATCAAGCTTCTTCTGAATCAGCATATGATCCACAGTCACAAGAGGATTATTGGCTATGTGCCTGCATAAATCATTCAATTCTCATCTGGCAAATGAATCTGTTTAGCCGATCCTTACCGATGTGAGAACACAAAGTCTGACCCCAAGACCCAAGGAAGCCACTGCATATCATCATTATTAACCTCGGTTTACCCCAGAGGAGCAGAGGGGATCACGTCTCCCCGGAGCTATTGTGTTTCCAGCTAACTCCTGCCTGAAACACAATATTTGCAACGATGAGCTGTGAAATTTGCTACCTGTGAATCCTTGGTCATAAAAAATTAATAAAGGAGTCAAGTATTGACCTAGGTAGCAGCTGACTTTGGAACATGAAGAAGTCATACAGTATGTGAAGATGTATTTATGTGAGTGTAATTAAATAGCTACGCCTAGCCTGCGGATGAGTGTTTTTCTTCACTTTTTTTTTTCTTTTTATGATCGTCTCATTATCAATTTTGTTCTGAATTTGTAGAAGGAAAAAATGAGCTTCTTTGTTGTTTTTCTCTCACCAAAATAGAATGCTGTCATGAATACGACAAGATTATTTTTTCTTGAAGACACAATTCATTGCCTTCATTAGGAGTACCTCATTTTGCTCTGCAGTTTTCAAGTAACTTAGCAAAACATTTTCTTGAGTTTGGAAAACAGACAAAACTGGTACGAGGATGTGAGCAAAATTCCTTTGCTCTTTCTGCTTTTGAATCTAAGTCACTTTGTTCGTTTGATTTTCTTAGAAGCAAGGTCAGAATTGCTGCCAGAGATTTCTGTCTACTCTATTTATGCGTTTGTATTTTTGTCAGGTCTTTGAGAGTGGATGACTAACGACACAGAAGGATCGACAAGCCGCAGCCTCAAGCTGTGAGAACGATATGATTTATCCCTGTTATTAACCTGTGCCATTTCCCTCCACACTTATTCAAATTCATGACTAAATCCATCTCTTTTCCAGTGCCATTTTTTCATCAATGCGCTTTTTCATTCTCCCTGTTTTGATCTATATTCCAGAATTAAGATTTGCTGTTTATACAAAGGAACCATTTAGATGGCACCCGGTAGCGTGGGAAGGGAATGGATATGAATCTCACATGACAATGTATTCAATTAAAAGCAGCATGAGGCGTGAACACAAGAAATGGCTGTGCACAAAAATGCACCTATGAACACAGGCAAGTCTGCCCTCGTTGCAGCAGCTGACTGACTGCTGGCAACCGGGAACTCTGGCTCCACACAAACATGGAATTTACTCAAACAAAAAAGCCCGCAGTTGTGTTTAAACTGAATTTCATGTCTTTAAAGCTGTGATTCTTGGGTAAAAGCACATGTCAGCAGAGAGACGAGCAGTGTTGTTTTGACAGATACAGAGCAGGTCAAGATTTATTGTAGTTTTCCCTGCAGGTGTATCAATACCTCTAACTGTCTTTCACTCCCACCACTCTTTTCCACACTATATTTTTCCTCACTCTACGTGATAAACTATCTGTATGGCCAAAGTTTATTTGCACAGCACCTCTCAAACACAGAGGCAATTTAAAGAGCTTCACATGAGGTGAAAACATGTTCCAAAATACAAAAAAAAAAAATAAGATTAAACAATTATAATGATAATAAATTTGGACACCAAAAAGTCATAAACGAGACATGAAGTAATAATGCAGTTACAGTGCAGTAAATAAAGCTTCCCCGAATTCTGTTATGGAAATAGAAGTGCAGTTGAGAAATGATTTAATTATGTTGTATGTTGAGTTATAGTTTTCTATTTCTACTCTGTAGGATCAGGATTCTAATCATAAGGCATGGTAAATATAATATATAAAGCTTACATCATATTTTTAATATCATGATTTGTGAAGCCCTAAAGGAGAGAACTGAAATCACAGTATCAATAGTAAAATGCAGAAAGAAATGCAGCTGTTACTGTTACATAATATATTATATCATGACATCATTATTATTACTAATGCATTGAGGTGTAAATAACATTGTGCTGTTGTAGTTTATTGAGGTAACTAATAATAATTTTCAATACATTTCAATAACCCGCAGATTGTTTTCTCCAATAAGCTATTGATTAATTAGATTATCAGAGCAGTTGCCAACTCTGTATTCTGTTGAGTAGTTTGCAAAGCACCAAACTAGTGGCTTCAGATGTCAAATAATTGTAGTGGGATAAAATGACAATATTTCCCTCTGATGTAGAAGAAGAAGTGGCATGAAAAGAAGCTACTCAAGTACAAGTATCTCCAAGTTGTACTTACAGAACTGCAGCACATGTGCTTAGTTTCACTCTGCCACTGAAAGAGACAAAGCATCAGAGATTAGGTTGTGAGGGAGGGTCATAATGTAGCCACACAGTTGAGGAAATATTACTGACATTAAAATATAGTGGTGAGTATATTTTTGGTGAATATAAATCTGATAATAATGAACACATTCAAGTTAGATTATACAGCCACACACAGCACAATGGCAGACTGATAAAAAATTGTCTCAGTATATATACTTTTTTTTTTTTTTTATCTGTGTCCATGCCATGACTGGAGAGAATCCGTCAGAGCGTAATGTGTTTTTACAATGCCTCGGCTTCAGACAGCACTGCCTTTTGGAGAGACAGGTTAAAAGAATCATAAATCCAGTCGTGAAACCAGTGGTGATATAAATAGTTCTTTTATGCTGTTGTAGGACTAACAGCTCCATTTCTCATCCACCTCTTGGCAGTTGAGACATGTTCTCAGTGACTGTAACAGCCAGAAAAATCCATTGCAAGCATGACCTGAAACCCAAAGCAGCCATTTGGTTCCTCTAACAGATCTGGGAGGAACGTTACATGTTTGTTGGACTTTATTATTTGAGTTTCGCCTCATGGTGTGAGTTTATTTTTCACAGCTTTTTTTTCGCCCCGCTGCATTTTTTTTTTTTTTTCCAGGATTCTCGGCTGTTTGTACTTTTAAAAACTCCAAAGATGTTTTTTTTTTTTTTTTTTTTTAACAGATCACTAATTACATACAAGTCCTCAGAGTCCAGTGGGTACGAATGCACTGCACAGAAGTCACCTCATGATTCTGACTTTCGCAAATGACCCAGTTGGAGTGTGTTATTACAGGAATAACATACTGGGATGAAAAACAAGAGTAAAAACAAGAGTCAACCACAAAGGAAACATGTCCTTGACACAGTTGTAGTTATAAATGATGCCATCTCTCAGTGGGAGCTTTGTCAAAGAGCATTTTGGAAGCAACTGTACACATGCGGTATAAAGCATGGTCGGCTAGAGAAAAAAACAAAAACCTCTGCAAAAGCAGACTCTCACTTAAATTTTTCATTAGCAGCAGAGAAATTGGGTAATTGCTGTGCACATTCTTTAATACGAGTATGTAAGGACACAGCTAGACACCCGAGATGTAGTCCCCTGACTGAAAGTTCACCGCAGGAGAAGCTGCACGATGAGATGCAGCTCACAGCGGGAGCTTTCTCCAAGCCCACGTATGCATATCAAAACAGGAGGCTATATCTAATATACATCAGCATGCAGACCACCACCACAACTGTGAGTAAGAAAGCATTTGTTCTCATGCTCTGTTTGCTATGTTGACATACTGCAGGGAGCGAAGAATTCAGATTTTAGGGGCTTTGTGCCTGCAAAATCGACCGTGAGCAGAATGTTTTCCAACCTTTTCTAAATTCTATCCAATGTCATTAAACAGTATTTGATTTTGTGTCGATGCTTTCAAAGGCTACACGGCTACACTCCTTATTTGTTGTGAGCTCTGCACATGGTGAGAGAAGCTAACAATTCAAAAACAAATTTAAGTTTTCAAGATCAACCCAGAAGTAATTATTTTAAACCCTTTGGAGTTTTGTGGTTTGAAGAGTGTTTTGACAGGAAGGGTCTGTTTGCTGAGGAGGCTAATTGACTTGCAGCAGCTAATTAACTCAAAGGTTGCAAGGTTGTGATAACAGTGTAATGAGAGAGAAGGGAATGTCAACACCAGTTGATACTGGCCCCACTAAATATAGATGAGATCACGCTCAACAGCTTTTCAACGGGGAACTGGGGTTCCAGATGTAAAAGCAGATGGTGTGACACAATGTGGAGACAATAGAGATCTTGCTGGAGGTGTACCACAGGTTACAATGTCATGTTGGAAAGACCCACAAATTATGGGTTTATGGTGCAGTATTTTATAAGCAGCTTTACTTGCTACGTTACAGCAGAAGCAGCTCACTTTCGCATTTATGGGTGAAAATGTAAATATGGAATATAGTTTGTTACTTTAGTTTTTTTTTTTTTTTATACAACAAAAACAAACCGTCACAGAATTCTATTGTGTTTATAGCACAAAAGGCTTGTTACTGACTCTTTAATGAAGACATTTTCAACTCCCAAACTAACTTTTGATTAGGAAGCTCGTGTTTACCTCTGTAAAAACTGATGTAAAGTTACCGATGCTGAAAGTTGTGTAGCACCTTTCCAACAACAAACTATACAGATAGACTAAATTTAAAAAAAAAACAAATTCTGCCATCCAGAGTGAGACTATTGTCACCATGACTTGACATGCAGTAGGTGGATATGGCTCTAACTTTGGTTGTAATCACACCTCTCTGCATGGACTACACCTACCCGCTGCAATCCAAACTGTCAAACCCCCGCTGGTTTGTCGAGGCAGGTATTTCTACCTGAAAGGCAGCGAGCCTTTTAATAACCCCTTCCGACGAAACCTGGCTACTTTAGCATTGCACTTGTATGGGGAAGTTAGAAGATCGAGGAGATTCGCCAAGTTAGATGATGACAAAACACAATTGCCAGCACTGTGATACTTCATTTGAATATCGCGGTGTTGATATGGCATTAACTGCCAGGCAGACACCAGACAAATTGCTAAATATTTGAACATGATGAATATCTACAAACTGCTCTTCACATTAATGTCAGAATCACAGGAAAAGGACTCGCTCTCCAAACATATTAGCATTTACTTGACATCTGCATTAAGCTATTTAAAAACAACTCGATTATTTTACCCAATATCGCATATAGAATGTAGAAGAAATAAGGCAATGGATCACTGCCTTTGGAGTCTAACAACAACAACAACAACAACAACAACAACAACAACAACAACAACAACAACAACAACAACAAAAACAACAACAACAAAAACAACAGCAACAATAACAAATTGTTAAACTCAACTGGTCTTTCTACTCAGCCAAAGCAGGAATCAATCTGTTTTTATAGGGAGAGTTGGGGTCTATTTGGTCGACCATGCAGTGAGGCCAACCTAATTGGCATGTCAATATCTGTTACCAAGAAAACCACTATTTGTCTCACTCTCTGCTCAAACAAATCCTCTGGAATATAAAATGAGAAACAAACAAACAACAAAAAAAAAAAAGGCACATAAACCAGCGCCCCCTCCTCCTCCCTGAAATAAGCTGCTGTTTAAAACACTGTTGCATGGATGTGTATTGGAAAACAGGGGATGCTGAAAAACCTTGAGAGACATCTTAGCATCATCATGTTTTCCTGAGCTTCAACATATTTTGTAATTATGCCTTGTCCCCTTTGGCTGACGGAAATGTTTTGTGAGAAATAAAGTTGTGACATTTTGAAATGAGGCGACGCCAGACAATTAAAGTTTATAGTGGGATTACCTCCTCATGTAACGTGCATGATGGGATGGAAGGCTGTGTTCAACGTGATAATAATGCTCTTAATTCTTGCCTCATGCGCTTTTTCTTTTTTACTTTTTTTGTTTTCTTGCTCAAATGTCACATCAGATGGGGGATTATTTCTTTGTCAGCAAGTGCTGGGGTGAAAGCAGCATCTCACATGAGTGTAAGGCCTCTGACATCAGTTTAACCCAAGGGTCTGTCTGCAAAATGTCAAGTTTCTTGGCGATTTCAAGAAGAAACCTTTAAAACTGTGATAAAATGACATTAGCCATAGACGTGCATATATCACTGTAGTCTTTTTTTTTTTCAAATTTCCATTATATGCATTAGTCAAAAGTATATATAATCTTATTAGTCTTCTTATTCCTAATGTCAAAATCTCTTGGTAGAACATTTTCTATGTGGAAGAGACAGAAAAAAGAGACAATCTATCATCCCACCTTGAGTCGGTGTCAGAAAGCAACACCCATCCACTGTCTCCTCTTCAGTGGCTGCATAAATAGCTGCTGAGATCGCTGATTGATAATTATCCTTATCTCCAAATGTCTCCTGTTACGAGGAAACAAATAAGAGGAGAGGGAAGCAGGAGCTGGCAGACAGAGGTCAACGAGGGGACTTCTACATTTCATCCGGCACACATTGAGAGATGGAGGTGCCACACAGTGACAGTCTCCGACCTCTAGGTGAGATCTGAAAGGGATGATAAAGGCAACCGACGGAGAGAAAATTGGCAGATAATTACAAAGGCTAGAGGGGCACATTTTGTCTCCCCCTGTCTCTTTCTCTCTGTCATATAACACACACAAACACACACAAGAACACACTGGCAACAAGTCAGTGTGAACAGTGTGCAGCATCCACATGTAGGCACTGAAATTACAACTCCTATTCCACAATTATACCTGCTTGTTGTTGTGTGTTTCAGCTTGTTTGCTGAAAAAACTGGTAAAGCATTTTATTTCATGTTCTTTCAGAGGAAATATCCTCCATTAAAAAGCACATATATCTGTGCTGACAAATGGGCCCTTTTAACATAGTGACTCTCTGCTGGTTGAAATTCCATCAGGGGTAATGGAACACTTAATATCATTTTTGTGAAGTTGTTTCACCTCATTTTCGGTTTGAAAATGTCATCTACTGATCAGCTAACATTAAGTCAGATTTGTTGTTTCCTGGAGTAACGGAGTTAGACGCCAGTGGCATTCTCAAACAGATAATCATAATCCGACAAAGCTCTAAACCAATGCAGCCCTGCATCCCTCGGAATTAAGTTCATATTTCCACACGATTTACATCCAATGTCAACATTCAGTGTCAACGCTGGAAGTAGTGACTTCTCATGAGTTCACCTCTCATATCAGATTTTGTGCAGCGCCCTCTGGGGCCATAAATTCCTTTATATAACTTATTTCACAGTAGCAGTAGCACTCCCCAAGACCTGACTTTGATGTGTAAAACCACCTTTAACCATATTTTATTTGACGTAACTATGATATTTCGCCAACCTTAACCATACCATAGTTGACATGCGCATATATTACAGACAGCGAAAATTTAAAAAAGCTTTGGTATTGGATGTAAAAAAAACTTTAGCACTGCATACATTTTTTCAAAATTGTCCATTATTGATGTTCTTGTCAGGTGCTATGGTTGCTCTAAACACAGTTAATGTGCAGGTTTGCTGTATCACCTCTCTCCATCACCTGTCAGAAAAAGTGAGATACCTCTTTGAGTAAATGAATAAATGTTTAAATACATTTTAAATCAGGTTTCATCGAGGTGATTGTACTGAAGGACGTTTTTTCCCCTGTCCTGACTTCCTACCTGTTCATTTACTTCACATTCTCATTTATAATTTCTCCTAATGTGATGTTTGTGGTTTTTTTCACCCCTCCTTTTTTCCCATCAGCCACCTCTGTTGCCCATTAATCACGTCATGCGTCTTTCACTGGATGAACCCCAGAGAGTTCTGAGGGGATCAGAGGACTGAACTGCACTTGAACTGGAAAAAATGCACCAGAGCAGCTACAGCAGCTGAACCAAATCATGTCTTAAGAAAATCACGTGTGTGTGTCTGTGTGTGTGTGTGTGTGTGTGTGTGTGTGTGTGTGTGTGTGTGTGTGTGTGTGTGTGTGAAAGAGACAGAGGGAGAGAGAGAGAGAGAGGGAGAAAGAGAGGGAGCGATCAGAGTAAAGTGCTGCTCTGTGCTGTGCTGCCTGCTCACTAGCAATACTGTCCAAAAGGATGCTTGTCTTTGAGTAATGTCATTCCTTCTGAACTGTATTCTCAATCCCAAACATTGTTTTTTTTTTCTTTTTCACAGCCACCCTCACTGAGTCAACTTGACAGAGGCAGGGTGGGCGCAGATATATCACATTCTGTTTCAGAGACAGTTTGCTAGTCTTCTCACAAAAAGTGAGAAAAATTGCAAAAGACATTGTTCTTTTTAAACTGAATTACATGCAGCTGAATGAATTTGAGGCATTTGATCTGTGGGTGTCACAGCTGTAAATCTTAAATAACTCTAGAGCTGAGTCCTCTCATTGGTCTGCTGAGGTGAGTTTATTGGTTTCAACACATTAGGTCATAGTTTCACTCTGTGCCGTTGCTTTATGGATGGAAGCAAATGAGGGAATCCCTACTTAGTTACTTGATCTGTTAAAAGGAGGTACGTTTTTTTTTATTGCTACATACCAACATTAGCATTAACAAATGTGTAATTACCAGTTTATCAAAGAGCTTCAGTCATTGTTACGTTATACAATACAGACATAATAGACACAACATTGGCTGCTGGATTGTATGTCAATGTTGCCGCCATATTGGACCGGGCAAGACAAAACTTAAATTTTTACTCCACATATCATAAAACCTTGAATATGAAAAAGACACATTGAAATAAGTTGAGATATCGCAGCAACGGGCTAAAGTGGCCCATGTGGCGACTACGTATTTATGTGAGACCGTCCTGTGAAAAACGAGCCCGCAGGTCGTTCGTGCAGCAGCTTATTCGACCCATAGTTACGTTTTGTTGTTGCACGACATCTAGTTGTCGTAGTAATTCAAAGGGAACAGTGTGGTAACATAGTATAAAGAGAGACAAAGTCCACGTTAGGAGGAGGTTGGGGTGGATAGATGGGTCAACAAAACACAGGAATATGCCACAGGAGATTGTGTTCAATGCCCATGTGAAACCAGTAGTTTATAGGCCTACTGTTTCTATTAACCATGACTGTTCGTTGTTATTATGGTAACCGTGACAACAAAGATCGTCTGATGTTGATGAAGTACTTATTTTGACCCAAATCATGATCTTTTCCTAAACCTAACCAAGTAGTTTTTGTGCCTAAATTAAACCAAACCGTTATTATAGTAACCACAGCAATGTTGGTTACGCCGCTCTCAGTACAGTCGCGTGTTTATTATGGTAACCATGACAACCGAGGTCCGGTATGCATGCGTGTCGCAGGAGGGGCTCTTTTTCAGGAGACACTCCTATGGGTCACATCAGAGGGTTGAAAAAACAACCTATATGGTTGTTTAGGTTGGAGGACATGTTGATATATGTCTGTGGCTGCAGTGACTATAGTATCAGGAAGTGATGAGACGTTCTTCCCAGACTGGGGCTAGCTGGTTACAATGCTAACTTCAGTAGAAGAAAAGAAGTGATAGAAATAGAAGCAAAACAAGAAGGTTGTTTTCCACCACTGGAGACAGATCTTGGCGAGTAAAGGAGTGACGTTTAATGTTGAACCCTCAACTTTTCTTCTGGACTGTTAAGTGGGGTTTTCAAAAAAATCAATACTAAAAATTAGTATTGGTACAGATACTCATTTGCATTAACATGGCAAGTGCTGCTGCTGAAGGGCTTTCGCAACCTGTTTTAGTCGAAAATGAAAAAGCAAAAGTGCCGTTTGGAATTATTTTGCATTGTTAGTTTACCTGGCCGGCAGTACGCGTTAACGTTAACTATTAGCAATTAGCCGATAACCACATTAAACGTCTGCTAAGTAATCGTTAAGCTAGCGGCTATGGCTAATAATAAAACGACTAACGTTAATGTAGGAGCTAGGCAGCAAACGTTATCAGTCCTGCCTGTCTGTAAAGTGTTATTTTTCTCTTAAAGTCCCAGATTGAAGCTGAGAAAAGTCGACCAGCAGCTAGACAGAAACAGCAGCAGCCTACCCTACCAACTCCATTTGATCAGCAACGAAAACATGGTGCCAAGTCACCAGAAGCACAGAAAATGAACAGGGCTGTAGCTGATTATATTTGCATGTCATATATATATATATATATATATATATACACACTTTACAGTAAATTTACTGTTTCTTTTTTTTGCACTACTTCAGACAACTTAAAAGTAGTGTTGTCATTGATTTTATTGTTTGTATTCTTCTAATCTTTATTTAAAAAATTATAATAATAAATTAATTCTAGTATCGTGACAACCCTACTGGTAAGTCAACGCTTACTAACACTGGTTATGTCACAATAGCAAAACTCACAATTTGCTCCTTTAAGATACAGTCGTGAGGCGTATGTGACACATAACCTACACCTTAACAGATTACCAGCACCTTAAAATCTCAGTAATTAACATGTTAAATCTTGTTTGTTTCATCTGTACAAAAAAAAAAAGAAAGTAAATTTGTGGTTTTATAGATTGGTGGATTATGTTACCCTTTGGACAGGCTAGCTGTTTCCCCTGTTAACAGTCTTTATGCCAAACAAAGTTAATGAGCTGCTGTAGCCATATATTTAGCAGACAGGCATGGAAGTGGTATCAATCTTCTCACCCAGCTCTTGGCAAGAAAGTGAATCAGACAACCAACTATTCCTTTAATTAATAATTCTCTCACCTAGCTTAGCATCGCAGGGAGAATTAGAGTTGTAAATTGTTGATTACTTCGCTGTTTCAAATTGTTTTGTTCTGTTCATTTATGTCCATGGCTATGTAGTTCATTGACTTTTTTTGCACCACCATTGAAATGCACTACATGTATGTTAAATGCATCACTGTTTGTACAGCTATGATGTTCAGTGCTGGTTCGGTATGTTTTCAGTTTCAGTCTGTTGCTTGATAAAGCTGTTATGTTCAGTTCAGTAAAAAACAAGCCCTATGCAAGCACTGCACATAAGTTTAAGAGCTCAGGAATGACAGTTATCATGATTATTTTTGATGGCTGTTGCAGTTTTGTAGTGAGGAAGTTATGTACTGTGAATCGAGGCTCAGATAGCAGGTGGTCTCAGGCTCCACTGCTAAAAGCTACTGATTTGGTCAATGACATTGGTCTATTCGGTACAGTCAGTTCAGTTTAAAGATTCATTCATACTGAGAAGCGCTTATGAAAATCAGAAGTGTTTGTCAAAAGCAGTATACTGTAGAAGAAAAGGGTCTCTTGGCATCTTGATGAGCAGCTCATGTTTCAATACCAATAAGTGATTTTCTGATTTTTGGAACTCACATCCAACATATATTTAGTCAATTTTCTGTCATTTTCTCAGTGATTTTCCTGGATTGATAATATGGAATGCAAAATACCAAGCCCATAATTCAGAGCAGTAAGACAATGATTTCACACTGATCCATTGGTGGATCAATAGTCTTGTTGACAGAGAATCCAGATGAGCCAGCGTTGCTCTAGCTAGAGGGCTTGCTCCATTATGTTAAACCCAAGACTAGAGAGGGCAGCCCTAATTGTCTAAACAACACACACCACATTCCTCATTTGATGCGGCATTGACATATACCATATTGGATTCCATGCTGGAGCAATCAGGCCAGGACTGCAGCACAGGGGCACTCGGAGACACGACCAGGAGCCAGGATAATTAACATTTATTGATACATGACTGCTGTAAGCCTGTTTGCCCAGTGAATTAAACCAGCTCATTACAGGCTTAATGGTGGGTAGGGGAGATAAATAATAGATGCCAGTCCACTCACTGGCACTTTAGCATGCACCAGGAGACCTCACCGCCACCCCTCCCCAACCCCCCACCCCCCCCACCATTCCTGACATCAATTTGCCCTACACAAAGTCAAGACATCCTCCCTTGAAACCAAAACTGACATCACCACTTCAATCCAATCAAGTGGTCTCGTGTGGGCTTGGTTGGAGGTTTTAATGATGGTGGTTGTGGGTAAAGGATAGGTTGAGTTGGGTACTTAATCAGATATATGCACATGTGCAGACACATTTTTAATACAGTGAGAATTCATAATTAGCAGCATTATGTTATTTATTATCTTATTTTATGGCGTTATTTGATTTTTTGCGCTTTGGGAGTGTTTGATGATTAACACACAGACATCAAGACAGACAAAAAAAAGTTCTTTGTAGATGTCAACACCATAGAAGGGTGTTCACTTGCTCTATTTTTCCCTCACTCTCTCCTGCCTTACTTCCGCTCGCAGAAATGAAACATGGGAAAAACCAATGCACTTTATTGGAGCGTTACAGCAAAGCATCCTGACAAACAGATGATGCTTTTTGTTGTACTTGTTATCTTCTGTGCCTCCCTTGTCCTTTCCAATTGTTCTCCTCCCTGACAACATAACTTTCACGTTCCTGCTCTCCCACCTCCCTCCTGTAACCCCTCATGAAATGCTGCCTTATCGAGCCTAAACACCAAAACACAGTTGCATTTTCATCTGCCACTCTGCCTTGTGAAATCCACTCAATTCAAAAGCTCATGAACATTCAACGCTGAGACAAGGCTTTAAGTTTGGAAGGAACCAGTCATGGTTGGATGAGTTTTTTATTTTTCTGTTTATGCACACCACTGCCAGATCCAGCCTCATATTTTTTGCAATTGTTCTGACTTATTTTAGGACATTACTGGCATTCATAGGCTCACCAGGAAAAAAACTTTTGGAGAAAGTTTCATGCTGCTTTTTGATGTGAGGCAGCACAAATAAATTGGAATTGGAATTTTTTGGAAATGCATTATTTTTTATCATTTATATGCATACTTACATTAAATTTAAATAACAAGATAAAAGATAACTTATATACATATATATTTATACATATATACACACATACGATAATGACATTTCCAAATAAGAATGTGAAGATGAGAGGAGTTTGATGTGTTTCACAGTAATCTTATCTTCATCTCTTTAACTGAAATCACATACTGTACTGCTCATTTTTCATCCTTCATGTAATCAGGCCACATGGCCTTGAACTTCATTTGGTGCTGTTGTGTTTACTTTTTTCTGCTCTGGTAAAAAGCATTTTTAAAGTTTGAAATGTGCTCTGTTACCCTGTAACCACACCCAAGAGTACACTTCTACATCATTGCAACAGCAAGGTGAGAGGTTGAGCCACTGGAGGTGAACAAAAACAAGATTTTCATAAAGGAGAACTTTCATTTGTTACAGCTTGGAACTTATTTTCATAGGTTTGTCGATTGTGTCTAACAGTCATGGCACCATTGCACTGGCCAGAGAAGGACCCAATCAAAATGTGGTAACATTCAACCCAGTCTCATGACGGTTCATGAAATAGTCACAAAATGTAATGTATTTAATGTAGCCTACTAACTCGTGTCCATGAAAAGAAATTTGGATGCGAACCCTGTTCTCCGGTGTGACGGTTGAATAGTTTGTACAACAACCATCCAGTCCAACCACCATGCGACTCTACCGTAGCTGCCACTCATTAATGTAGTGCTTCCTTCATTCATTCATTCATAAAATACATTTCCAATTGAAATACATGAGTTTAACAGTTGTGATGACTGTCACGTATCAATAGATGAAATGTGGTGCCCATTTCACAAACTGCTGTGACACTGGGTTGCAACATTGTTAAAAAAAAAAAAGTCAAAAATAGCAGGTAACATGAAAAGTCAGATGGTCAGACTTTTAAAAAAGCCTCAGTTCAACTAGACTTGGGCAATCAAAGATGAAGGCAAACAGACCTATTACTCATTCTGTCTGTTGTACACATCCATCACAATTTACAGACCAAGTTTGTGGTTCAGCTTTAACAACACTTGCAGTAGTTATGTGCATACCATTTACGTGTTTACTTTTAAATAAAGTGATTTTGGAAACAGGTGGTTTGTTTGTATGTCTGACTTCTTGTTCTTAAGCGTCTTATCAGCCTTCATTTTAGCAATATCACCTCAGTAATACTTTGTTTTTTGATATTTTGATGAGTACAATGTTACCATAAGCGACTGAAATTATGGCCAAAGCTTCAAAAATAAATCACATTTGTTAATAACTGCTATTAGGTCTTGACTGCTTCCTGGCACAATCTAATATGATCGAGGCAGTCTGGCTGGAGATAAGCATGGGTGTGAGTTGGTGATTGAATCATGATGGTACTCTGGTGCCTGCATGGGAGAAGTCTCTCTTTCCGCTGAACAATTGCTTCTGTTATGACCACATCCCTACTCATTGTTACTGATGTTTCATTGTTACAGCAAATCTTAATAAAGACGCAGTTGCTCGATTCATCTGTGAATCTGTGGAGGAAGTACATCTGAAAGCTGGGCAGAGACTGCCACAACCCCACATTCGAATAAGAAATGGAACTAAAATCCACTTGCTAGCATGGGTTTTAATATCATTTAAAAAAGGCTGAGGCTGCTCTAAAACGATATGTTGCATTATTACTAAACTTTGTATACACTTAAGGTGAAAAATGAAAAAACATAAATTTTAGAGCATGAGGCAATGATACTTAAGTCAGAGCTGCTGGCAGGTGCGTTTGTTTGTCGTTATTGTATCTTTCACAGGAGACACAAAATACGGGGAGATTTCACACGAGAATCTACATCTAAAGAAATTTCACCTGAGAAATGTTTTTCCAATTATCCTGGACTGCTCAGTTTAAACTTGCGAGCATGACGACATTTCTCAGATGCTCAAATCAAACAGGACAGATGTTTGGTGATACAAACTGGAGCTGCTCCCCAGACAAGCAATGACTGACTTTGAAGACTTGTGGAATGTTTCGCGCAATAAGAGTCAGACAGCATCTTAACAAAGACATCGTTTACACGTTCAGCTGCCACTGAAGCATGTCCAGGCTACAACTCAAAGGGTTAGCCTCCAATTATTGCTCATGGTCAAGTTAAATTTATTTGATATTATAGACAGTTCCGAGGCAGGATTGTTTCACCACAGATACTTTGTTTTAGTTCCTTTTCCACAAAGTAGCAAAGGTCAGGGGATGAAATTTCAACACTCCACCCATGTCTCGTGGCCGCAGACAGCATTCAGTAGTTCAGTTGTAAGAGAAGTACTCTCATTGCCCTCATTATGTCACTTCTGACATTTGCGATGCTTTTGTGGGTTTGTTTATTCTGGGTAGTAGGAGGACTCCTTCGGTGCCACCCATGAGGGCCTATCAGTATCAAAGCAACACGTCAGAAACCTGACACACATCACAAGCCTTTCTCCGGCACTGCCAAGGCTGTGCTGGGAGTGCACTGAAGTCTGTGTGAAGGAGGCTCTTGTGAATGATCAGAGGGATAAGAGCCTTCTGTAACATACAGCTATATGGTACATGTGAGCATGTAGATGTGAGTGTACAAACTACTGTAAAGTGTCTATTGTCTTTTTTTAGTAAAAAGAAAAATACAGAAGCAGTATAGTATCAAGCTGTCATACCCAAACATTGCAGAAATTGTACCAGATATTGGGGCTAGAACTTTTATTTTCAACACATACGTATAGTTTATTGCATGAAAGATTTAAACCAACCTCGCCTTGATCAAAACTACTAGCTACTGTTCTATATGAGATCTAATATAACTGATTACAGGCTATTTTTCAAAAGAAGGATTGCCATTGCTTTCCATTTTTCTACACATTTGATAATACTCCTACAACCTGTCAGCTTCACAAAAGCAAAGGTCTACAGTTCATTAGCATTGGAACACAAAAATGTCAGATGGGTGAAAAAGGAAAAAAAACCAAAAAACAAAAACTTGAAAAATGAAAGCTGGAAAGTGAATAAATTAATTGCAGGAAGAAAATACTGTTGGTCAAACTTAGTAACATTAGCTCAACTCTGGAAAAACATAAGCTAAAAGCTAGCTGTAAGCCAACGGTAGCTGATGTAGTTGTTTTAGATAAATACATGGCCTAAGGGAGGTTTTGAGCCAATGTTAATGGAGGACATTATCCTTAATCTCAAAATGTCTAGTGTGTAAATAATGTCAGTGTTTACAGTTTAAGTTTGTATCACAGAAAAGAAAAAGACAGCAACATGCTGGAAAAAAGGACAATTTGATTTGAATACAAAATTGGTTTGCTATGATCGCACAGTATTTACCTTCTACCTGGAATCAAGTCATCCTGTGATGGGGCTCTGCTGTGGCTCACCTGGCAGAGCGCACATCATTGACGATCAATCCTTACTACAGTGGCCGTGGCCCTTTGCTGCATGTCATCCCCTCTCTCGCCGCAACTTTACCGTCTCTCTGTCACTGCTACTATAATAAAGGCATAAAAAAAACAGAATAAAAAAAAAAAATATCACCAGCCAACCACAAACACCCACGAAATGCTCTGTCATCTATGCTATAGTCTGCTTGTGTGGAATGTAAGTTGTTAAATGAACACATGCGAGAACTATATCACTTTTCAAAACACATCTTTACTAACTAGAAAACTGGTCTGTAAGGACGCTGAAGTCAAAAAGGCAGAACCTTTGCAATGAGGAGGGACTGAAGTGCTGATAGAAATACCATCTGATTTTTTTTTTTCTGAGGCACTGATCTATCATTTATAACTACCTTCAATGTACCATGGTAATGGTTATAGTAATAGAAATAGCACCTGACTGGAGAATTAGCTCCAGATGTTGATATCAAAGCGCCAGATTCCTAATTTTCGTATATCAGATGGATGAAAATGCATATTTATTTATTTTCTGGAAAATTGTTTAAAATTTGCACTACATTTGGGTGGAAGCTTGGCTTATGATGTGACGGTCCTGGCCAAATTACAAGGCCATTTGTATGGTTTCATCATGATACTTTTTGTTGTTCTGAATGGTGCTTTTTAGAGCCAAAACTATCAGGGGTAGGGTTAGAACAATTCTGGCTCTGTAAATGGATTTTTACTGCTGTTTGAAGTATCAGCACCCAGTTAAAGGGAGCGTTGCAGAACCAGGTGGCTCCTGAGTGGTTTTGACTAAGACAGTAACTCTGACTGGGCAAGATGATTTTTAGAACTTGTGGCAAAGTGGTATCTCCGCTGTGTTTGGAACATTTTTGCAATTTCAAGCTCTGTTGGAACAGTCAGTGCTGAATCTCTGCAGTATTGTCTATGGGTGCATGCCTGTTTTTCTTTCTGTCATTACTTCCTTTTTTGTGACCTGCAAACCGATGTTTTCCATATCATTTTTGTCCTGCCATCTGTCCCAGTAATCTAGGAGGCAAAATAAGCTGCTTCAACATCTCCATAGCAGCTTTTTTAAGGAATATGGGGAGTTATTTTCTTCTGCCATTAAACCATCCATATACAACATGCCCTGCTCCTTTCAAAAAGAATTTAAATTGACATCAGCAATAAACTTTGATTATTTCCTTGGAATAATATAACAAACTGAAAGTGACAGATACATGGATTACAGGCAATAATAAGATTTCAAGAATGGATCTTATAGTTGCTTATAAGGGTCCTCCCCAAAGATCAAAGGTCAAGGTAAAGTCAGAAACAAATAGAGCAACATATAAGAGTATGGATACTTCACTACACTTTAAAGATACAACTATTCTGCATTCAGTGGTGGCTGTCGATGCCAATGCAGGAAGTGTTGTGGCATTCACAGTGCAACAATGGTAAGGGTGTCAAAGAATAGCCTATAAGTATTTGCCTTCAACAATGACAGCCCACTTGTGTGTCTAATATCATAAAAGCAATCAGTGATATTTTTATTGCTTAGCAATGACTGGCCCACCAAAACCCATCCAGAGACACACCATCACATACGGCCTTGTGTCACACTTTACAAGAATCATAGTAAACAGAGGATAAATGAATGATGGTAAATAAACTGAAGGTTTCTGCTGTCCTCTGCACCACCTATGCTGTAAAACTTGACTGGTGTTAATATTGGACTTAGTGGGAGCTGTGGTCCAACCGTTGAACTTGAACTGTTGTCTGCAGAGTTACTGTTGCTAGTTGAAGCATTTTGACTTTTCCGTATTTTAACATCTTTTCTCTGAGCTGTTCAGCCACAGTTTTATGTTTTATTTAACTTTGTTATTCGGCAACAGTCCACTGCTGCCTCACTCTTTAAACCATGATAAAGATACAAACACATAAACGATAAGCGGTTGGACAGAGCTGCGGAACCAAACCAAATGTAGTTTGCTGGGGAGGCAGATGTGAGGGAGATGACAGCCACACAACCGCAATGGGCTGCACAGCCTGCTCCACTGGGCTGTTCACCACACACAAGTTTGTGACTGGGCATCTTTAGAAACTGTCACACTTTCTTGTGAATTTATATTATTTTCCATGGAGAGCTTTAGCATTTATGGTAGAATTTTTCAGAAATATATATGAATAATTGCTGAATTGCTGTTAAACTGCACTGAACTGTCCAATTGTGGGAACTGTAGTGTCTCAGTGTCTGAGATGGGCTTATTGTAAACTTTTCTGACTGGACTGTATTATTCAGAGACGAAACTAACTATGGCCTTCTGTTCATTACAGTTTGGTATAAGAGGCTGGCAGAGTCAGGAGCAGTTCAGTAGATTCTATGATGTTTTTCATTCCTAAGCCCAGAATAAATACATGTTTTCATAATATGGCTTTAATATAGCCGTGTTATAGAATTGGACAAATCAAAGTGATGTATTTCTCTGAAATTTGACAAAGAAAACACAACAGCACAACATGAAAGTCTAATACATTTGTTGCCGCCTCCAGTCCTACATTGCGTTCCAGAGTGAGGAGCACTCTGGTCAAGATGAGTCAAACAAATTTCCTTTTGTAACCACCCGCTCTCAGTCTGTTGTTGAAAAGAAGCAATTTCCTTTATCTACAATTGAATACAGTAAAATGTATTCACTGTAGCCATCAGTTTTACCATAGAGGATTGTTCTGCTAAATTATTCTTGATTAAGCTGATGGTGGAGACAGACAAAGCTAAATCCTTGGAATAACTCATTTCACCTTAACAAGTGAGCTTCACCTCATTTAGTCAGTGTTAACACCCACAATTACCGCTGGCAGGATAACAAATGTAAATTACAATCAAATTCTGTATTAGCCATGCTTCACTGATTTTAACTACTCAGAGGAACAGACGGAAACGGGAGGCCACATTGAATTGCACTGCTGCAACTGCTGCAAAGTAATTTTCCAGAGAAATTCTGGTCAATCTCTGCTGAACAGCAAAACAACATGTGTCCAACAGCTTTCCATTTGGAAACTAATGGAGCTGCTGCGTCGAGATGTTTGAAGCAAGTAAACCTAAATGACACCAAAACAGCTGGTGAGGTGTGATGATGATTAACTTCTGCACTGCGGGTTATATAAAACAAGAACCACACGACAACACATTCAAGTGCACACGTACAAGCGCATATAGATTCACACACACTTTCACAGATGCTTGCACACATGCGCGCAGCCATCTATCCTCTCAAGGGAGCACCTCTGCAACCTTTATCATTCAGTATTTGATCCTGCTTTCCTTCTCTGTGTGTCTAGCCTCCAGCCTGGCCAATTCAAGTGGCCAGGTGCAGCCTCTTCAGAGTACCTAGCACAACAGCCTTCCAGTCACTGTGCTCACTAGCACCACAATTGTTTGCCATAAATTATTTTGCCTTTTACACTCCAGGACTGAAAACATAACATATCAGGTATCCAATTTACCTTCTTTAAAATGTTGAGCCTGGCTATAGCATCGGTAAGAAAACCTGTTCCTTTTGCTTCTTTCTTCAAACATATTTCATTGACATATTGCTTGACATGTCAGATGATCTCAGTTCTCAGTAAATCCACTGTACAAATAGCGTTTACACAGTTAGTATATTTATTTCAGGCTTAGTTACATCTGGGAACCCATCAGACTGGTACGGGCTTGCAAAGGGAATAATAACTGGGTGCACCATCATAGTTATCCTCTTCACCCTCTACATGAATATGGTAGTCAAGGCAGGTGAAACTCTCTAAGTCTGGTGTTCAGTAACCCCCCATCAGATTCTTTATGGACAATTTCACTGTTCACATCATCGGTTCCTGATGGTAGGTTGATCTTCCAGGGCCTGGAAAAGCTCGTCTCCAGGGCAAGAATGAGTTTCAAACCTGCGAAATCCATAGGCATGGTGTTGAAGAGGGGAAAAGTGGTGAACAAGTTCTGTTTCTTTTTGGATGCCGTGCCAGGAGTTCTGGGTTTCTTGGACGAGAGCAGCACTGTTCTATCGGGACTCAGGGACTTGGCTGAGACACATGGCTTTGTTTGGTGTGGTAGCAACTGGATGGGCAGGGCTTGGAGCCATTTCACAACCTTGCTATGATAAGGCATATGGTTGGGACAGATGCCATCTAGGTGCTGGAGACAATTGCAGAGACCACTTCCAAAGCCATGGCCAACAACAAGCATGGCCAGAGGAACATTGACTTTATCAGTGCTGGTGAGCAGTCTTAGTCACAGCACAGATCAGCTGCCAGTCTGCTCACCTCTGTGTTGGACTGGGAGCTGTAATTTGACACGGGCAGACAGCTCAAGTTCATAATGACTTCCTATTGGCCAGATGTAGGGCTGTCATCAGCCTCTTCAAAGCTGTTGCATCAATAAGCAACTGTTATGCAAAGGTCACCATATCAATAAGGTGATTGCAACTTAATGACAACACACACAGTTCAACTCTTTGTAACATATAAGCTTATTGCCTGGGCATGTCTTGTTTCTCTGATGTTTCCGCGTCTTGTGGTTCTTTCACACCTGCGCTTTTTAGTCTGGTTAAACCGAACTCCCCCTTGGTACGATTCGTTTGGGCAGGTGTGAAAACAGTGATCGTACTCAGGTTCAGAATGCAGTAATGATATATTTTTGGTTCACTCCAATTTTTCTCTGTGTGAAAGCAAACTGAGCCAAGGGAAATTTAGGTGTGAAAATGCCTTTAGTCACGCTGTGAGAACTATATTTGTCTGTGAACATAGTACAAAAATACAGCAACAACGTATACAGTACATAGCATGGAAACAAAGGAAAATACAAACGGCACTTAGCATGAACATGAAACAAAAGCATTGTAGAAGTAGAACAAAATACCTTGTTGGCTGCTTGTCATGAAAGAGAGGTTCTTGATTCCTTGAGAGTCTGATGAGAATCTCTTTGACTGTCTGCTTTGGCCTCAGATGTCAATAATTATGACTTTGAATGCAATACAGCCGAGCCTCATGAGAGCCATCCAATCACCTGCAGTCCATGAGGGAGAAAAAGAAGTTCTGCTAAATGCAGCAGCGCATTCTTATGCGGTACATCAGCTTTGACTTTTAACGTTAGATTAAATGAATTGTTTATTTATTTATGGCATAAAACTGAGCATTTACGCAGCAGCATTTACAGTGATGTTATGTCGCATCTTGTTTCGACATCCCCCAACTGGCCAAAAAATAAAAAACAAATCAGTTTTTCAGGTTAAAGTTTTAAGTCTAGCATGTGGTGGTCAGAGGATTTATGGTGGTTCAGAAAAAGTATTGTTCACTTTGTTGACTGATCCCACAACAGTGCCTTGGGGCTAGTGATCCTGAAGTCTGGGTTAGCTAACAGTTGATAGGACTGAATGGGGTCAAACAGTGAGGTTACAGGAGTAAACACCAAATTAAATTCAAGTCTAGTGTCTGCCGTAGCGTGGCCTATGGCTACTTTGTGACTGAAACTGAAAGGAAACATGGAAAAATGCATTTGACATTTCCAATGACTAGACAGGGATAACACATATCTATGCCCGTAACCACCAGTGTGCCACAACTTTACCACTGCTCCATCTCTGTGCTACTGAGTGCACTATAAGTCACAAACTACATCTGTTTAATTATATGCCATTAAATCATTAGCTGATGCTCATATAATGAGGTGATCAGCAGGGATGTTACCGGCCAATACACACCATTTCCCACCACACACTGACTCCGCAGCCAGCGCTGGCCGGCTCAGCACACCAATCTATGTAATCAAGCCCCACCTCCCTCACCCCTCTCACCCCCCTTCACCCCCCTCACCACCACTACCATCTACTCTTAGCCATTCTTCTGCTCCATTGAGTACAAAGCCACTCGCGCCCCTCTTGTTCTCTGCTCAAGCAGAATCATTGGCAGTGACAAACATCATTATAATGTTCCTCGATGAGCACTCCACCTTTAGCTGCATGTTGTAGCCTGCGGGGGCTCTTCTCCTGAGCGGGATCTATGTGCTGACCCGTGTTTGCATGCTCGCAGTTAGACTGTCCACTCAAGTGAATCACAGACCCAAGTCACTTCCCTGTCATTTTAGCTTCCAGGATGTTATGCATTAGTTGAAAGACTTTGAGGGAAGAGGACTGACATCATGTAGCCTTTTCATTAGGAGACAGTGAAGATGTGACTCTATCTACATGACTGACTAAATGAACATTTTAAAAAAAAACATAAAAATAAAAAGTAATTAATTGAAAAAAAGAATAAAATACAAACAATGAAAAAGTTAGGCACCAGAATACTGATTCTTTCATTTTACACTTTTGGAAAGGCACTTTCTAAAAAGTAAAAACATCCCATTTACAATACTAACAAAAATTTCCAAGTGAGAAATAGTTAATCCTTTACTAACCAACAAAATTATTTTCAGCTATGCACTGATGCCAGATACATCAAGCTGAATGGGAGGAGTGCTACTCTCCTGCTTGCTTTCTCTAAGATAAAAACGTAGTTGAAATTCCTGAGGTACAGTTGAGAACAATTTTTTACTCAAAACACATCAATTAGGCTAAATATGATGTAGTATATATTGGGAATAATATGATGTATAGTCACAGGTTATAGTGATGCTACATTAACTGGCATGTTTTGGTAATATGGTGGAGTATTGATGATTTACACCAGTGGAGCTGCTGCAAACTCTCATACTATTCTAGTCTTTTTGGGATATGATTAACTGGTGGATGAACAACTGCCTCTCCATTATTCAAATAAAATAAAAAATGTGAAACATATTCTAAAGTTATTTTATGCAGAGGCAAGAACCAACTTTGGAATGTGGAATGTTTTCCTGTCTATTGGTCTTCTACTTCATGTAAATTACAGTTACTTCATAATTGAAGGGCCCTAATATGCCTGAAATATTAATCCATGGACTATTAGAGACACACTGTCACAGAGACTGTTGGGGGCTTAAGTGTTCATTATGACAGAGCTGTGCTTGGAGACAGTCTGCTGCAGACTGTTTCAAGTATTAACGCTTTGGGTCCTGTGTGATTTTGCCATAATACCGAGCTCCCTGACAGAGTCAAGCACGTCCCTGGACAGGTTTTTTTTATATCCTAAAACTATTATTTTATGAAGATTTATAACATATTAACTACACATAACTACATTAACATTGCTAAAATCCAGGACGTAAGATTCATATTGGGTGTAAACAACAGACAGCACATAAGATCCTGCTTCTTTCTGGTTATACATTATGTGGGTTTTTGGAGGTACATCAGTAATATGGCTTTGGGTAGGAGGCATGTGGTGACTTTGACCTTTCCTAACCTTGGCAAGATGATGCGGTGACCAACTGTGAGGCCGGCTGTCCGTCTCTCACTGGGCCCTTTTCTTTAAGTGACAGACCTGGAAATGTTGCCAACACATTCATTTCTCCATTAAAGTATATCTTAAAGTAATGGAAAATGCCATCATTAAGTTATTATGATAATATCTTTAAATTAAACCAGTTTTGTTGATAATCACAAGAAAATTACAAATGGAAACATAATCTTGTTTGTGCTGACGTTGCTTCCTGTAAGTACCCTACACATTTGCTTGTGCCAGTGAATGTGCTTGTGCTGCTTCTTCATGGAACAAATCATGAGGAGCAGATGTACCTGTTGTCAGAGATGGCAGCCCCCATAGGGCGCTGCTAGCTCTGTGCTCTGGGATCATGTGTCCGGCCTGTTACCGAGTCCAAGAGGTGTGTGACACATTTGTGACAGGTGGATTGCCAGGTGTCCCAGCTGGTGGCCAGGCTTTCATGTGCTCAGGCCGAGATGTCACATACAGCGTTTTCAAGAGAGCCCTCCCAGAATACTATCTACTCAGATCTGAACCACTACAGCTCCATGTGTATCAAATGTACCTGCTATGCATATGAACTTGTCTGTTTTGAGAACAATGTGTGTGTTCATTTTTGGTTTTCTTAAATTTGACTCACTGATTTTCCTCCAAAATCTTTAAATTACATGAAATGTGATCAGGGGCATCACTTCAGCGAAATTGCAAACAATATGACACATGTTTCTGTGGTTCCTGAAAAGTATCTGCATTTCACAGTACAGTATAGTCTGATTAGTAAGCTTCTCTTGAGAGGCAGGGACAAACTAAGCGGCATGCAAAGTAGAAAGGTGAGATGACTCCTGAAATCTAATGTGACTCCTGTGTGTGAGTGTGTGTGTGTGTGTACTTGCACTTCTGTCTCTGTGAGGACCAGTTTGAGTTTTAGACATTTTGGCCTCACAACTTGTAATTGCTGTTTGAGGTTTTAGACTTGGTTTTAGGATTAGATTTCATATTAGGGTTGGGGTTAGGCATTTAATTGTGATGGTTGAGGTTAGGGTAAGGGGCCAAGGAATGCATTATGTCAACGAGGGTCCTCACAAGGATAAACATACAAGTCTGTGTGTGTCTCTGTGTGTATAGGAGGTAGTACACCTGTAAGCCCTGCAGTCACTGGAGCAAAGCCTATTAGAACAAGCATAAGACATATCCCTCAGACTGTGAACTGTGAAGACACACACTCACACACACACGCCCTTGTACACCTTCTTTGTGGGGACTTTGACATAATGCATTCCTGAGCCCCTTGCACTAACCTTAACCATCTCAACTGAATGCCTAACCCTATAACCAAGTCTTACCGCTCAAACAAGCCATTTAAACTTGGTCCAGCATTTTGGATCCCACAAAGCTATCAGACCCCACAAGTATAGCACACACACACACATATGCACACACATACACACACATGCCCATTTCAGGTAGATAGGACTTTGTACAATGCAGGCATGAATTACCATCTTGATCACACCCACAGCAGCCGCGATGTCATGCAGACTTATTGTTCTGTCTAATGCTGAGGTCACCTTCAACAAGACAGCAAGTCTAGGTGTGGCATTATACTGTCTGCACCAGTGATGCTTTGTTCTCGGCACAAAATGTATTTCTTATCCCCTGCTAATGCGTAATCATCAATTGACAGCAAGGAATCCAGTGACTGTCAAGGGTAAACTTATTGTTCTGTCTCCTGCAGAGTTTGTTGGGATCTGAGCTGCTGCAACCACAAGGTGTGGTATTAAAATACACTTAAAGCAACAATGATGCTTTTCCAAGTTTACTTCTAACCCTTTCCAAAAGCTTAGTCACTCCATTGACAGCAAACCACTGTATCTGTCTAGCATTTAGTATCTCGGGCTCTTTTGTGCATTGTCCAATATTTGGTGCAGATTAAATATTGATTTCTATACATTTTGGAATGCAATGAAAAATGTTCCCTTGAGTTGGATTATATGGGGCGTTACTGGAGGCCACTCATCATTTTTCTGAATCCTACAATTTGACTCTAGAGGTGAGATTACACCATTTACTTTACTCTTGTGGCCTTTCAATATTTGAGTTGTTTGAGTATTCAGCAAGCCTTTCTGAAACGACTTGTCCCTAGCAGTGATCAAACTCCACTAAACTTACTTTCCAGTGCGCTAAGTCCTTAAAGCAATCAAGGATGAGGAGAAAATAGACAATCTCCAAGAGAGTATCTCATGCTGATTTGCTCGCCACACTTATCCAAATAGTCTGGCTCCTTATCAAATTGGATTGGTTTATTTGAATGGGAGTGAAGTCCCTTTTGGTCATTGGACAAGATTAATACTGATTTAATCTGAAATTGTTAAATATGGGACAGATGGTGACAGCAGCAAGACCTTGAATTCTGAAACGGTCGTCTAAATACATTGTGTTCTCTTGGTCTTTCGTCTATTCTGTATAAAGACAAGCCATCTGTAGATTATTAAAGTGTTCTTCAGGTGACTAAGCAACATTTTTGTGAGAAATAACCATAGTTGTGCATTTCTGTGGCCTCTTCATCGATAACAATAACATCTCATCCAACATTCAAATTTCTGACAATATTTAGGATCCATTTGCTACTCCTGCAAAAATTCTTTCGAAATGTACCCAGATCAATTCATTATAAACTAAAAGGCTAGCACTCAGTAGCGCTACAGTAAAAAAGCTGGATGACTGAATTATCTTAAATGACAGTCAGGGTAAATGCACATTGTTTTCCTAGCTCTAATATTTTACAAATGAATAAAGCATTGCGGCTCTCGTCCTCACTATATGTTGCCATAATCACAATAGACGGTGCATATAATCATTTCTCTTGTGTGATGGATGTTACTGATAGTGAAAAATGAGAATCTGTTTCAGCTGTAAAACAGAGGCTGTTTCAACATGCTTGTCCACAGCTCATTAAAAGCTGTCTCCATGTGCCAGTAGATAATTACAAACGATTTACTACAGGCCCTCACCTTGAAATACAGCAAGCCTCATCAGGGCTAAATGTCAGTTACCTGTTTTGAAGATAATCACAGCAAAGTTGACACATAGTCACCACAGATCCGTTCAACTGATTTTTCTAATTGCAGATATTGCAAGGACTGTGATGACATGGCCTCTGCTCTCATCTGAGCACCAGGTAGTGAACTCCAGAGAATCCACGACTGCACTACAAGCCTAATGCTTGCCTTGTTGTTGTTCTTTTATCCCTCTATCCTGCACACAGGAGCAGCCTTAGAGCCTCTGCAGATGCTAGTGAGAGCAAGGAAATCAATGCACTCAAACAGGGATAAGAGGGGCTTGGTTTTGGATAACTCAGGGTGTCTTAGTGTGCATTATTCATTAGACAGGAGAGACACACAGTCACAATTGCTGCCACTGCAGAGGTGTAGTGGAGACGAAGAATATGAAAGCTACACCACATCGCTCCCTAAATCTCAGAGCAGAAGAACCGCAATTCCTGGTGTGTAGCTTTCTCTCGCTCCCTCTCCGAACGGGCAGCTACAACACAGCTTCTGATGATGTTGTAAACCTATTTGAAATAGAAACAAGGGTAAGGCCTTTTCTGTGGGCCTGCAGGGTTTTCTGGCTTAACATAGTAAGGATAAAAGCTAATGTCTATTGTGTAATTATAATCACTGACACTGATACTGATAGGTTCAGGCTAAATATCTGAATGCCACTCCCACACAAAATGTACCTCAAAGTGCGTGGTCTTTGTATGCTCTAAGAGATTGGCTTGCACGTAAATATGTAGGAAAAAATATAGAATACATAAAATAAAAATAAACACATAAATCTCCCATATCTACTATTGGTCAAAACACCTCCTCCATTTTTCCTGCTATTGTTTAAATTTACATAATTCAATGTATGTGTTTTAGAAATTAAAGCACAGAGCAAATAAATAAAGATAAAAATAAAGAAAGGCATCATGGAATCTTAAATTTAATCTAAATCTGTGACTCATCCAGCAGCTGAACACACTCGAGACGTTCTTTGAAAGATTGTTCCCGAAAGTTTGTCCCAACTGTTACAGAAGCTCCCACAAATGTGTTGCACTTGTAGTTTGCTTTACTTTCACCTTCTGTCCAGTTCATCCTAAACCAGATCCATGGGGTTTAAATCTGAAGGCTGTGCTGCTCTTCGATCATGAGAGGCCACCATCTGCTTCTTTTCCTCTAATGTTTTGGGCCATTATCTTGCTGTGGGATGAACCCCTGACCAACCAGTCTGTCTTCCTTAGTTATTTGTCTGTTCCTCACCATTTTTACCATCGAAGTACAGTACTACTTCCTGCAGTACAGTATTGTCCTAATAATGCATCAGAGGATATAGTACTACGGTTTATTTCAGCACTGCTTTTATACAGACAGAGGGTTTATAGGTCATCAACTAAATGTGGGGCACCTGCAGGAAAGCTGTAAGTTAACCAATTATTAAACCCTGAAAAAGGGATGTGTTTTCTACATGATTTCAGTTTTTGGAGGCTTAAATGTTTTTTTTCTTTTTTATTTACCTTGGGCAGTTTACCACTTACCTTTTCACTGGAGTTGAACTGCTTCAATTTCAATAAAAACTGGAGGAATATGGGGTGTTCTAAAACTTTTGACTAGCACTGTACCTCTCACATACAAATTAGTGAAAACACCTCAAGGGCATGCATTTCACACACATTTGCACGGCCACCCTGCAACGTACACAAACACAAATTCATATTCAAATATTCAAATAAGCTTTATTGGCATGACAGATCAGAAACCTGTATTGCCAAAGCAGTACAGAAAATTATAAACATTGACACACACACACACACTCTTATTGGCTGGACCTCAACAGTGGGGCACAGTTTAGTACATCATCATGGGGCATTTTCAGGATAGCAAAACAAGCCCATACGTGCATGCGTGTGCACGCACACACACACACACACACAGATAGAGAATACCTTTTACCTTTTTCCAGTTTTTATGCTTAACAATGTTTGAAACTGTCTTTTTGTCACTGTCAGTTTGTACTTCGAAGAGGTAGCTGTCACTTCAAATCTGGCATATTTCCCTAGCCACCACAGAAACTAGAAGCTCGAGGGGATGGGTATCACATAAATCCTCTTTGGTGCATTTCAGACTCTCTTTCAGAAATGTGATAAAAAATGTAATTTCCACAGGTGTCCACACACACAAACACACACACACAAACACACACACACACACACACACACACACACACACACACACACACACATACACACTATGGGGGGTGATAAGGGACATAGAGGACGAAACGCACATACATACGTGTGATTATTTACTAAAAGTCCCATATGTGTATGTATGTGTGTACGTATGTATGTGTGTCTGTGTGCGATTACACATACGTGCGCACATGTGACACCTAAAACACAGGCATGCATGTTTTGGTGTGTTTGTGTGAGCATCCTGCGACTGCACTTGCATATGCATGCATATGTGCATGCATGACTCTTGCCAAAGTATGTCCACTACATTGCTTGTTTTTTGCCACTGACAGGTCCATATTGGTATAATACGTGTCTGACTACATTACAGGTAAGAATCTTACAACAACAGACCATTTTGTTAAAGAGTAAGATCCTTTTTTATTTAAGTAGAAACAGCTGTTTTATCACCATGTTCAAAGCCACCAGCGTCCATTGACAAACATAGTGATTTTATATCACAGAACACGAATTTGCTGTTGGGTCTCTGCCTCAATTAATTGTAGTTTATTTTTTCTTTATCGCAAGATACTTTTACTCAAGTAAAGGATCTGAATACTTCTGCCACCACTGAAAGTCACACAATAATGCCGTACTGCAGGATAAAATTATTGTTTTTGTCAGTGGAGTCTGGTGTGTTTTTAAAAGGGAGATGTTTCCAGAGCTCACGATAGGCTCATAAAAAAGCAGAACATCTAGTTATAACAGACTGATCTTATGTGTGCAGAGGTCTGTATGCTTATGCCTCAGGCCTAGTGTGGTTTTAAGGCGATTTAATATGAGCAAACACAGTGAATGGCTGTGCGCAATGGCACTGCACTCTGCACTTATTCACATGCTGTACAGTTTTAATGACCTGAAGGAGAAACTTTTCATACGATATAAAGTAGCTGTGGACAGCAGATACTGTGAGAACCACATTCAGTCATAGATCAATGCAGACTGATTTACTGACTTTCCTGCTTTAGACACATTAAACATTATTTTTTCACGTGCACATGGACATGCACATGCGAGTGCATGGCTGCTGAGTTGCACTAATCACACACAGATGCACATACATACAGAAGTGAGTCTTTTACTAAATAATAATGAGTGTATGTACACGTGTCTCGTCCTCTGTGTTCCTTCCCACCCACCCCCCTCCCCACCCCCACCCCCCAACCCCCACCCCGCCCATACACACACAACACACACCACACACACACACACACACACACACACACACACACACACAAATAAAATTGCAGAGGGAATTTTCTGCATAAAGGTTTTGCTTTGATTGTGTTACATTCAGTGGGTGATTTGCCACCTTCTTTCATCCCCTTTCACATATCTCCCTGGCTGCATTGAGACAGCTGGGTACATAGGCACTTGAGTTTCTTATTCGTAAGGAAATGATTGTGAAAGTAAACATAACAAAAACCAGACTCAAATAAGGAGGTTCTGATAATGATTCCAGCCAATGACTTCATGACATTTGAAATGCCAGTAATTGATTAATCTTGAAGTAGTGTGGGTTGTAACCTCCTTTCAGAGGGACAACTACCTCTATTTCATGGTTCAAGAACTCTGCTTTTCTAAGTGAGAAGACAGATTGGCTCAAGGTTAAATGCTTTGGCAAGACAGTCATTAGTGTGCAGCAAGTGAAGGCTGAAAACCTCAACCTCTTGATTTTCTGTGAGATATCTCCCACCCAGACAATTTGGCCCATGGAGCCAGGAGTCACAAATCAATATCAAAGCCCTTGAGTTACACTATTTCAAACTAACATGACTAATTAGCAAGAAATAGTCAACTCTTCTCGTGGAAGTAATTCTGAGCGCTTGCTTGGTATTAGACATACATCATTAGATAATGAGTATCTCTGTCAAAATACTGTTTGTCAGTTCAGCTGCACTCATGAAGACTGCCACAGAAATTGAAAAAACTGCATTTATTCAGTTTTTAAAAACTTGCAGACTTTGTGGTTTCTTACGGTTTGCTCATATGATCAGCAACAGATGAACAAGGTGATATAGTTACTAAAGTTTGATATACAGTACAAAGTAGAAACTGTATATGTACAAATATGGATGTACAGTATATACAAATAGCAACTTCAGGTAGAACACGCTAGGAGGATCACAAATTCAAAACAATATCAGAGCATAAATCATAAACGAACATGGGCAGATGACATGGCAGTATACAGCCTATGCAAAATCAAATACTGACAGAACATTGTGTGGTTGGACGAGGGGGGATCTGCTGTGCCTCAGCTCTTATTTTATAAAGGAGAATTACCTGTAGGTATAAAAACAAGATGTTTTTTTTTGTCTTAAAAATAGACTCATCCAGTACTAGACCATTAGGCTCTATAGCATTAAAGGTTCACATCCCACTCTCTTTTCATCAGCTGTTTAATAATGTCACCTCCGCTTGGGTAAGGCAAAAATCTTTCCAGAGCAAGTAATCTGAGAATGTAAGATGACCACATTTCCAACTCTGAAAATTATATTCAGATACATAAAAAACTATATAAACATGAATAGACATTACAAGGAAATGTTCATACTAAATGCATCTAAAAAATTTTTAACTGCCAACATATTTAAATTATTTTCTATCCACTCCTCATATACAGTATGTAGGCTTCTCAAAGCAAACTCAAAACTCAAAGTGTGTCATTGGAAAATTGGGGCCAATGTCTTGTGACCCCATTGTCCTACTTTTTGACAACTGGATTGGAAAAAAATACAGCCAGTGAATGTAAATCACACAGCTATTGTGCTTCCTTCAAAATATATTCGGTGGTGGCATATGATATTTCTATTTCTAATTGCTGCTTTATATTATTTTCACCTTAATCAGAATGAAGCCTGATACAAATCTGTTCTTTTGAATTCCCCTATGCCTACATTATATGAAATATGAAGTCAACACAAGCCCTCTTTGTTTCTCCTCCTGGATCCCATCTGTGAACTTAACCTGTGCTTTCAACATTATTATCCTGCAGCTATACACATTAATCCCTCAATGAGTGAGCAGATATCAGACTTCCTGACAAATCGAAGGCAGCTACCTGTCAAACACCAGGCTGCAAGCACGGATGTACCACTGGGATGTGTGTTTTTTTTTTTTCCTCTCCTACTCTCACTGTACATCTGTGATGGTATGTCTTAATTTGTCCATCAAGCTTTTTTTTCAGTTTGTGAGCAACGCTTGTCTTGTGAGCTTCAGCCCTTTGAGCCGGAAAGAGGGGGGAACATTCTTGCATCATACTGTTCGATCAATAACGGGGAGATGAAACTGTGGAGATCAGAATTCACTGAACTGAATACTGAATTTTCATCATGACATATGTTGATATTGCTTGTGTGTTGTGACTAACAGTACAAGACGCCTAGTGATAATTATCACCTGAGTCTGCAGTGTCTCTCAGCTCCAGTGAGCAGTGACTTTCAGCTAAGTGTTTTGGTGACATGGCCTGCAGCTTGACGGTTTTGTTTCACTTTCTCCACTCTCATTTCATCCTTTTTTTCAGCAAAAAAGCTCAGATAAACCTAAGGTACACAAAACCTGCACAAGTGCCCAAAAGCAGATAAAGTTAGTGACTAGCTGGTGAACACAGTGGAGCATTTAGCAGTTAAAGGGCCTGGTATTTCCCTCAGGGGTTGGCCAGAGTTAAGAGTTAATATTGGACTTACATTCATCGGATGGACACAAACAGGATTCCGAACTAATGTTAATGTTGTTCTTTATCTGTTGGATGTGAACAAGTTTGCCATATCAACTTCAAAGTTTTTCTCTTTTGTCTTGTGGATTAGGTTAATGGATAAACCTTGTAGACATCCCTGCCTTACTTTGATATTAAACGTTGTACTCTAAATACATAGTATGGCTCCTAACCCTTCTTACTCCATAACATGGATGCAATTAAATGTTACCCAGAGTTTACATTAAATTTGGGGATTATAATTTTTTTTCTCTTGTATTATTCTCTTTGGTAGACAGTATTTAAATGTTTACATGTACAGCTTAAAGTTATAATATGTAAGTTTTCCACATTAAAAATGTCTAAAAATGAGTACACCTGTTATATATATTTTTTGAGTTGTGTACTTACGCTATCCCAAATGTTTCCAGCAGACCAAGAGAAATGCGTAATTTTAATCATAGTAATGGTACGTGTCATTTTGTCACCTGTCAATGACATCATATCCTCTATACACATACATCAACGTTATGGTTTCCTGCCAGAAGCTCAAAATGGACTTTTATCCAGTTTTAAGCCACATACACTTTTTACACCTTGGAGGTCTTCAACTATATATTTGAACAAGATGAAGGATTTTAGTTGTCCGACGTCTGGATCTGAAGTTACCAGAGAAACAAGCTGAGGAAATGTTGAAATGACAGATTCAGCTCCCAGCTGCTGCAGACGTCCTGTCCTGTGTCTACCGAAGAGCGTCGTCAAATCGCTGATTTTTAAAGTGAAACTGCTTTATTTCTTTACCAGTCTTAATCCACTGGTCAGTTTCTTATGGAGAGGAGGACACCTCTGTGGATAATTTATCTGCTGATAAAAATCTGCTGAATGTCTGGTTCAGAATTATTAAAAAACAAAGGTAAGCCGTCTCAGTTTCCAGCTGCTCTGACACGTCATGTGTTGGCAAATTACTGATTTTTTTAAGGTTATTTTTGCCTTTATTTAGATTGCTACAGTGAGAGAGACGGGAAAGTCAGGGAGAGAGAGAAGGGTGACATATGGGCCACGGGTCGGACTCGAACCTCTGTCACTGCGGCTTGGACTAAGCCTTTGTGGTACGTGCTCTACCAGATGAGCCGCTGGAACTTGCTTTATGGGTGTCTCTACCGGTTTTAATGCCTTGGTCCATTTGTTGTGGAGAGGAGGACACCTCTGTGATAATTCAGCTGCTGGTAATAACCTCCTACACGTCTGGTTCATAAGTTATCAAAGAAAACAATCAAAACAAAGGTTAGCAGCAATCTCAGCTCCCAACTCTTCCCTGCCATCTTGGGTCTTCTGCACAGCGTTGGTGATACACCGAACTGTGAAACTGCTTTATTCAGTGCTTTTAAAGGTTATAATCACCAGGTGTGTTTGATTTCCTGAACCACTGACACTGATGGAATCCAAACTTGGAGAAACTCACGGAAATGGTGGTGAATACAACAACTCCCATGATCCTACGCTATTCTTGCACATGTCCACCAACTGAAACTCGCTTTTTCCAGCAGCCACCTCTGTGGGGACCAGTCAAGGCAGAAGCCTATATGGCACACATCATTTAAAACAAGACAGTTAGTATGTAGTCTCTCAGCCAAGGTATTACAACTCTGGACATTTAGCAAGATGGATTGACATTGGCTGTTGATTGAATATTGAATTTAAAATGTTGATATGCTGGGCATGCTGGATTAATATGGATGTACATCTCATCAGTAAATAATAGCCATCATGTATTGAGCCAAGCCATGATATAAGTAGTATTTTATATTTGAAAATGTGTGCAAAGAAATCTTGTGGAGCCCGATGCAGCTGATAAAATGATTAATAAAGATGCAGTCATAGGCTTATGTGTTCACTGTATAGGCAAAGCTAAGTCAAGTGTGATTCTGTGGCAAAAACCTGTATAGGCCTACTTTTTTTCACATAGAAAATCTATAGTATAGTCAGTCCACTGGCTTATTGGGCTCAAAGGTTCAGTTGTCATTAGCAGCATTAAATGAACAAAGAAATATGAAAAACACAATCACACAATCTTTCCTGGCCCAGTGCTGCAGGTCAGTAACAGAGAGAATCTCACATCAGGCATCAGTCCTGCATTTAGCTGCACATCCTTCTGTCCTAAGGATAAACTCCAGTGTGTTATCTGCAACACTGAGCAGGTGACTGAGCTGCTGACTGTGCTTGATTTGATTAAAACGGACTGGCATCATGCAGAGACAAGTGCAGCGAGGATTTGCCCCAACTCAGTCAATGCACACCCAGTCCACCAGAAACTGCGCCAGAAACTGTGCTTTAACAGATGTTAGAGGGTCAGTATAAAATCCCTCTTCAACTTAGTTACTTCTCCAGAACACCAATGAAACCAGTTTCACCTAAAATGCAGGTTGAGGAGAAAAATTCTAAAGTAAAAACAAGGTTGTGAGGATCTGTGTGACAAGAACACGGAGTGTGTGCAATGTTGAATTGATTTAGCTGCAATCTTTTCATATACAGTCTGTTGATTTACAAACTAGATACTGGCTGTAGCTGGCTTTTTGTAGATGGCTTTTTGGCTAATGATTAGTTTCTGTCTCCAAAATAGCCTCCACAAAGAAAGTACCTATTAAGGGCAACGAGAACACAGGTAATTTGCTACTTTCATAGTGTGGCGATACAACATAAGACCTAATTTTTTGGAGCCATTCTGTTGTTTGACTTAACTTTTCAACAAGATTTAATATGTGATTTACTCTCCTAGAGTCACAGGCAGTTCATTTCATCAAGTTAAACATCGAGGAAGAGATTCAAAAGATAACATATGAGCTATTATAGATCTTTAGGTAAGCAGAGTGGAGAATCAGTGGCAGATAAGAGGAGCTTGATACCTCACAGTAAGACAAGTACAAATCAGTGGAAATGTTTGTAATTATAGACAATATTAACATCATGTGTCTAGAAGAGTGTGTGGCAGAATAATTTTCCTTTTTCTTGCTCTCACAGAGACAGCCCTGAAACTGCTCGTCCCTCTGACCCCTGGCAGCTCTAAGTTGCTCATTACAGCAACTCATTTACTGCCACAGGACAAACATAATTCGTGTATTTAATTGACATCTTCCAAATAACAATGAAAAGCTCATTGTCACACAAGCCTGGTCACATGCAGCATTCGTCCCCATTGAGAGGAGAGAGAAATTAGTAAAAACTACATGACATAAAATTCAGTTCGTTTTTCTTCGGAAGAAATCATCACAGTGGAATGATAAGAAAATTTCCCTCCGGCCGTAAGAATTATTACGTTAAGAGATATTCAATTCTGTTTGCAGATATTTGTGTTTAGGGTGGCTATACTATTAAGTGTTCCTTAGAGCTCTCATGTGCCATTATTAGCTGTGTGCACGGGTGGCTAAGGATTCAGTAGGTTAATTCAAATATTTTTTTTTCTTTTTGCCTTTCCAAGACTCAGCAGGGCATTCATTAATTTCTTCTGTAATTATCACTCTCCCATTGGCTCAAACAGAAGTAGATTCTCTTAAATCCCACTCAACATTATGAGTGTATTATGAGCCAGAGGCATACAAGTTCTGACTGTTTAAACTTTATGAGCTGGCAGTCTTTCCTGTTTTCTGTAGAAGTAATGATGAGAAACAAGTGCATGATCATATCTCATATTAACTGACAAAGATGTGTCACTACGGGCGCAGCTCTTTTGCTTTTTTTTGCTTTTTGTGTTTTTTCTAAAATTTTGTGTTAATTTGTTATACCATATACAAGGGGTGAAAAAATAATGTTAACACCTCATTAAAAATTGATGCAACCATGAATAATTTTATCACAGTTGCTACTGCTGCTATTGAAGGTGCAATGCCTTAATCAACTTTTTTTTTTTTTTGGCATTTATGCTTTTTTTATTGACACTGTAATGACTTTTTTATATGCCTTTAAAGCACCAGGAGACAAGCAACAAGCAACATCATCTCTTACCAAGTTGTCTTTAATTTACACAAAAGCAGTATAACCAACTGTAACTTGACCACAAGTTGAACCAGTTGTGGAAGAAGCATGCTACTCCCATCCTTTTCTTAGGAGACAGTGGTACCATAATTCAAAATACACATTAGTTAAAGTCATGTTTAGGATTTTTCTCAAATAAAAGTACAGAAGCATTAGAAGCAAGTATCAAAAGCAATCTTTTCATTGTGTCACTAAGCCATTACGCAGAATTGTCAGTTTCAGTTCTGAGATTTATATTACGTTATATTATATTTTTGGGTTATTACATGAACATGTAAGTAACATATAAAGTTGAAATTCTAAAGTACAAGCACCTCAGTATAGAAAACTTCAAAAATACTTGAGTAAATGTACTTAGTTACTTCCCATCACTGTGATGAACTTACAGTACACAGGGCTGACATTACTGTGGGCTGTGTACAGGCAACTGTTACCTCTGTAATGAGTTACTCTAGAGTTTTAGCTCTTTTTCAATAAGTGCTAATTCTGCATTGTTTTGCCAGGCCTGTGTGTGTTACCGTTGTTGACAGCAGCCCGAGACAATAAAACAATCTCAAGTTTCCCTTCACAAAGTTTTGACTCTTATTCATGTTTTTTACTGTACACTTTTGAAGTACTTGTACTTTACTTAAGTACTTCCAAGTTTTGCTACTTTATAGGGCTACTTCACTTCAGAAGGAATAATTGTACTGCTTACTCCACTATAGGCTACATTTATCTGCAAGGTATATTTTTCAAATACTTTGCAGTATGTTGGGTGGTGCTATGCTGCTAAATAAGTGATGTTACCAAAACCCTCACAGGAGCAACTAAATCAACAGAAGGGTGAGGGACATGTCAATCAAGCAGAGTCTGGACAGGTCTACACAGAGAGGAGCTCTCATTAGGAAAGGTAAGCGAAAACACCTGTGTGTGGGTGTGGAGGGGGCTTTACGATTGTACATACAAAATATATGATCATTCATAAAATATGATGCAGTCATAAGTAACAAAACTATCAAAGATTACAATAAGTAGATACAATTCGCTCTACCTTAACCTACCATTAAAATGCTGCACTTCAATGCATCAGTAGTATAGTATATACAATTGTATATGTATTTAGTAATAGTATAGTATGGTGAAATACACAAGATCCACATCATTTTGATAATAGCCTATACTTAAAGTGTTTTTTCTTTCTTTTGCGTAGGCTAAGTAGAGCTTGGCACATGGCATGGATAAATAAATAAATAAATAAATAAATAAACAGCATCTTCAGATAAGAAAGATCATTTACAGGCTCGTGAGTCCTCGTGAGGACAGGGCGATGAGGAGAAGGTGGTGCAAACCTGCAGCGTGGAAATAAATAAATAAATAGATAAATAAATAAATAAATAAATAAATAAATAAATAAATAAATAAATAACAACTATCCTTCATATCCACCTCTGATGTCCCATGTGCCACTGCCGCCGCGCGCGCAGGCAGCCACAGTCCTCCTCCTGTGGACGAGCCGGACGCTGAGACTGAACACCGACGCAACCAGACCGTGAACACTTTTTTTCTGCCCGGCCCCCTCCCAAAAAAAAAAACAAACAAAAAAAAAACATTCTTCTGTGAAATTTAAAAACCTTCACACCGCACAATTCCGTTAGAAGAAGCCACCGCTGCGGGGTTTGGTTAGTATCAGCGGTGCGGGCAGGAGAGCCACGGTACCCTCAATGAACGTACCGGAGAACGGAGAGTGTGGGGAGCGGAGGAGCAGGCTGCTAGCAACTAACCCCGACTCTAAAAACACCGAAGGGACTGAGGGTGGAAAGAGTGAACGCTAACGTGTTGGGTAGCCCGTCCTAACAAGAGGGTAAAGACACGAGAGGAGTTTGGCTCCATTTCTACGGGAACGAGTTGGGGAACCGAACTTAACTGTCGCCGCCGTCGACTCGATGCTGGGAGCTACTGGGCTGAGGCAGGAGTGAGGAGATGCGCGGTGTAACATGGATATCCGAGAAGGGATAAACATCAGCAAACACCGCAGGGGACTTTCTCAGGTAAACAATTACAACTGTTTTGCTTTCTCTGTATTCTGTGTAAAATCTTATTTTCATTCTCCCCCCGACCCATTATTGCTTGTTTTCGGTCAGTACAATCATCAGGCTGTCAGTCAACACAAACTTCCACTTATGCCATCGAAGATAATTACAGTGCAAAACCTCATATTTTAGACATTCAATAAAACTATCAGCATGCCGACTGTCATGTTTGGGTTATTGGACTATGATTATGTTTTTTCTCTCTCTCACAGACAATAGTAGGCAGCACACCGTTGTTAAAACATATTCGGCGTGTAATTGCACATGCCATATTTGTGCTCATGCCTTTATGACCACACGTCAATTAGAAAAAAAAAAACCCCAGTTGTCCAGTTCTCACTTGAGTTGTACAATTTCTGTATTAAACATAATAACATTCTCTATGTCCTCTAATTGCCATGGTCATCACTTAATCCATGTATCTCTTCTGTACGGGGAAACAAATCCACCTAACAATTCTTGCTCATTTAAAACCTCTGGCAGACCTCATTTGACTTCAGTGATCAACAGGGGATTGGACTCAGTCCAGTCACATCATCCCGGACTGTCTTTGATTGCACCGAGCACCGAGCTTGATTGCAGTTCAGATTGTCTGAAGTCCTTTAGCGCATGACTCAGTTGGAAATAGTTATTCTCATGTGTCCATATGTCAGAGAGGGAGCTGCTTTGCACATTATGATTCTGCTATTAAGTAAATTATTTGTGGCTTAGGAATTAGACGTGGTTCTTTCTATAGTTAACTCTTACCTGTGGCAAAATGTGTTTTGCCTCATTTCACCCCCTGTTTGCAGGGAAATCTCACTGTCTTTAGTTTCATGTTGAAAGTGTGCCAGCTGGATGTTCTTTGGGCATAACTGTTTCTACCCAAAGGTAAGGTTTAGTTGCTTCCAGTAAACGCTGCTCTGGAGTGCAGTTACTCCTCTTACCTTTTCTATTCAAGTGTCTGGAATAGTAGAGCTACTACACATCTCCTTGGGGAAGTGTGTTTATGGCAGGACACCTTTCTGATGATGTCACTGGGTCAGGAAGAGGAGGAGGGTGGAACATGAAGTTCATAGCACCACACTAAGTGGAGCCTGCTCTGCATGAGAACTGGAGAAATGCACATGCACCGCGGAAGGCTGATGCAGACAAAATCATGTGCATTATAATGTGTTCAGGCAGGGATTGTTGTGTTCTAGGATTTTATCACAACTGGTAAGCATTGGTAGAAGGGTGATCCACAGGATTTCTGTTCCTTCATGTCAAAACAAAGGAATGTAGCGGACCACCAACATTTGAACTGCAGAGTTAAACTGTAGGCTATAATCTTTTATTCAATTTAAGTACAACTGGAACAGTAACAGTTACGGTTCAAGGGAACCTAGTAAATTCTACAGTATATCTCCTGTGACTCTTTGCAGTAATATACAGTCTGTTAGCTGAACAGCAGCAATACAAAACTGTGGCCATATGCTTACCTATTGCCTTAAAGGGTTTAAAATCAACTACCCTGATTTGTATGAATCAGAATGCAGATAATTTCCCCCTGCGTCCGAATACTTAAGTATTTACACACGTTGTTTTTGCATTTTGTCATGCACACCAGGCACCGCTCAGTGGGGGAACTCTAAAGTTCATGTTTCAACCTCCTCCTCCTTTTTGAGTCAGTGGCATCCTCAGAGACGTGTCCATCCATAAACATAATTTTCTGCTGGCAGAGAAATATCAGTAAAAATGATTTTCTCTGCTCACGAAATGTCTGAAATGTATATCTGTGATATGCTTCTGTGCAAATTATTTTCTGTTTTTGAATTTTTTGTCTAATGCTCAGATTTTACGATGAAATACCATGGAATAATGACTGTCTACAGCTCTGTTTTCAGCTGCACATTATGTACTATTTCTCAGTGTGCATTGAGTATGTAGTGTGTTTATACTGGGAAAAAAACAACGTATGTTATACATAAAAAATGCAACCACGCAGACAAAATCTCTCAATTTTGGAGTGTGATGTTGATGGACACCACAGCTGGATGTCTCCGGGGACAGCTGAGAACACATTAAAGTAAGACAATAGATATAGGAAAGACATATCTACTTGCTATTCCAAAGTTCTAGTTTGGTTGATAATCACTGCACGTCTCCTATGAAAAAAGAAATACATGTTCACATGTTGTGTAGTAACCGCCAAAACAATGTAGTGTAACATTACACCTTATACTTTATGTGCTGTTTTTTTTACAATACAGTACAGTCTTTCAGGTTTGTGGCAGTCATAGTGCTACCAGTTGGGATAGATGCCTGAAGCCACCATGCTCACAGTCACTTCAGGTTTTTTGTCTGTAAGAGGATGTTTTTTATCCGTAACGGTAATAACAGCATGCATTTCTCTGTCATGGACTTCAAATTGCCTCCCATGATAACTGCTACCAGTTTTTCACCAAAGACCCAAATCTGTGTATTTAAGGAGCTATTAACTGGCAGGCTCTTAAATCCTAATGGGATCCTTAATTACTACCTTAGAAAGGCAGGTGCACTGGCATTGTCAACCACTTGTGCCTAAATAAAAACAGAATTAGTCTGAGCTCGCATCAGCTCTAAGACAAATAGACAGTATGTTTGCTGCAAGTGCCCAATTAGAGTGATTAAAATCTGGGCCATCCCAGTCACATGTAGGTTTTTACTAATAAACAAGTAAGTGACATCCATTTGTCACTTCACTCATATCTGTTTGTTATTTTAGTGAGCATACAATGAGGACATTGCTTGAGGTTTAACCATTCAATCAATAATGAATAATAATAAGAATAAAATAGTAAAGGATGTTCAGAAACTAAATTTTGATACATACATCTAAAATGATGTGTAAATTATATTATGTGTGTATCATTATATTAATACTTGGAGCTTGGAGCATGCGTGTGAGCAGGAAGAACCTTTTCAACACACTCAGTTGGTCTTGTCACAGGGGAGAATGGGATGAGCGTTTTCGTGGAGTGCCCCTGGTGCGGTCTGGAGAAATGAAGAAGCTGGCATGTGTTATGTCATGCCTCCGGCTTGTGTGCTTAGATCAAAACACCATTAGTCTCTTTGTCTTGTGCCACTATTTGAGGTAGAATCTTGGCTGGGGAATATGTTGGCACTTCCGTGACTCCTGTGGTTTGCCATTTGTGAGGAAGGAAAAAAAAAAAATGGGGTTGGCACATATAAAAGCATCAACTCAAAAGTTTTGAGCTTATTGGTTATAGCTGCATAGGTTCTTAAAAAGCAAGATTGGCAGGGGGAAGTTAAGTTTTTTTTCTGACTTTTTTTTTTTATCTCTGTGGAACTTGTGGAACTCTGTGGGAGTCAGTACAGGCAAAAGCACCTTCAAAACACCTTTGAAAGTACTTGAAAGTACTTGAAAGTACACTCAATCTTTTCATGTTAAAATTGTACAGGAGGCTACAAACATGTTTTATGGATCCAACAGATATGACACCTACTTAACACATAGCAACGGTCGTGTCAGTTCTACGATGAAAGAAAAATATCTGCAAAATCTGTAAACCTTTAAAGAACAAAAGTATAGTCTTGGTCAAGTGTATAACAGGCACCACTGTCAAAAAGCAAACTGAGAAAATCGTAATTGCTGTCTTAAAACTGTGTACAGTGTACAGTATATTTTAATCATGGAATATTTAGTGTAAAAGAACCTGTACTGGAACTGCAAGATAATATCATCTGCTAAGGACTTGATATCATTATCACTGCCACTCTTCCACAGAGCTGCTTGGTAAATCTTTGATTCATGTGTGTGGTGAATCAAAGTATGCAGGATTAGGGAGAAATTTCACGTTCCCTACTACTACTAGTCTCAACGCCAGCACCACCAGAAAATGAATTTTAGATGACTGGAGGCACTCAGAGCCGTGAGATGAGCCTCACATGCAGGAAAACACTGATCGAGCTGGTGTCTGCAGATCAAGTGAAGTCACAGCTCAGGTGATTAAAGATGCAGCATTGTATGCCATTTTTCCTGGTCTCGTCTCGTTCCTGCAGAGTGTGGGAGTCTGGTCTCATTCATGATTCAGAGCTCGGGTGGGGGTGGGGGGGGGTTGAGGGGGTGGAGGGGTGTGAGTGAGTGTGTGTGTGTGGGCTGCTCGTGCATTTTAGTGTGAATTTTATCTTCATCTGGACTCTTTAACCAAAGGGACCTGGAGTACCCTTCTATTAATACATTTTTGAGCCCTGAAAAATTGATGGCAGCGGGAAGATCGGATGTAGCGGAGAGGGTCGAATCAGCTGCCATCACTGTCATCTTCTGCGGCTGACTGAACTAAAATCTGTGGTTTATCAACTCCAGCTGGCGCTGTCAGAGGAGACGAGGAACAGAGGTGTCACTTTGACAACACTGAAATTTGGAGGAGCACTTTGTCTCCACAAATCTGAAACCTGCCTCAAAGCAGCTGCATTTCCTCAAACGTCAAATAAAATGAAGCGCTCAGTTTCACACCCAAGCTTTCTGCTGTTGCAGTACATAGCGTTGATTCCATGTGATTAGATGTCATTCTAGTATTGCTGCACCGGGGAACGGACTAGAGCTGCAATGATTCGTCCATTATTTGATTTGTCAATTGACAGGAAATTAATCAGCAACTATTATGATTAATTGTTGAAGCCATGGGTGGCGTGGCGCTGCAGTGGTTAGCACTGTCACCTCACAGCAAGAAGTTTCAGGGTTTGAACTTTGCAGTTGGCGCCTTTCTGTGTGGAGTCCGCCTGTTCTCCTCTTGCGTCCAAAACCTAAAGCTGTTTGATTTGTAGTTGAATAAAACAGAGAAAAGTGGCAAAGCCTGAATAAGCAAACACTGGGCATCTTGGCTGCTGTGTATATGTGTTGATGGATCTTCAAAGGAAAAAAAAAAAGGTGATGTAATATTCATGTCTTTACTTAAGACTAGACATCATCTGAGATGTTGCTTATTATGATAATGTGACATTTGGGCAATTTACACATTATTCCTTCAATCGGGAAATATTTATGGAAATTTTACCTCCAGATCACGAAGTCAGAGACGACAACTCTTTCAGATCTTCTCATCATGACTTGCTTCTAATTAAAATGTTTTGATCTCACAGCATCAATCACCTGTGTTTTGGCACAGAGTTTTTTTTATTTTTTATTAAACTAATGTCAAATCATTTGAATTTGGCAGACACAACTTATTTCCTCTTGATATTGACAAGTTGTACAAGTATGTTTTGTAAGTACTTGAGTTGAAATGTCAGTTTCAGAGTGAGGAATATGAGGCTCTTGATGGATTTTGCTATATGCAGCTTCCCCCATGTCAAGGTCAGCACTAGTTAAATTATTAGTCAGACTGAAAGAAAGTATGTAAATCCGTGTCCATATGTTTTCCTCCATTTATGCCATCTGCATTAGTAGAATGAGGGGCTGGAGTCATCACTGTCGTGTTACATTTAAATGCAGTGAGATTTATACAAATTGTTGAAATGTTTAGGCCATGACTGTCACTCCAACCTTGGTCATTTTCCATTTTTCAACCACTGGCTTTTTCCAAAGACATGAAAGAGAGCGGAACTTGAAAGTAAAAAGTTTGAAAGCCTTTCCTATCATTAACTTTCATCTCATACAGCAAACAAATGAGAGATTCGGTTTGGGATGAAAGTAAGTCAATGGCCTTGTCACTACCTCTTAAGGTCACAAGGGTAATTAATTTGTACTGAAGAGGAAGTCAAATACTGCCATGGACACTCCTAACTCCCCTAGCCATCATCTTAGTGCTGCGCTTCTTTGGATCAAAAGGCTGTCTTTTATCCCCCCCACTAACCCTGCTGTCTGATGTCTCCTGTCTCAGGGCCTGTGAGTAATAGAGATCAAGAGATGGCAGTTAGAGGCCGACAGATACCTGCTTTTATGAATGGGGTGTCGCCGTAGTTCACACGTTCTGGTCATGTTGGCTTGTGGTGCTGGAGCGACAGGATAAATTAATTTTAGATGACCACAGTCTCAAACACTTACATGGCTGACAAAACAATTACTTGAACATTTTTTTGAAGATGTCAAGCATTTGTCACAAGTGCACGAATGTTAAATTGTTAAAAATAAAACTTGATAATTTGATAATTATTCCACATAAACATGTCAGATGTTGTCCAAACATTTAAATAACATGGCATAGGTGTGAAGTTAGAATATAAAGTTTTGTTGGAGGGCTCCTCTTGAGTCTTTTAAAGACATTGTGTGGAGTAATTTATTCAGCGCATCTCTCACAATTATTCCCTCAAAGGAGGAGCACTCCAAAAATATCCAGGAGCACAAGAAGGGAATTTGAAGTCTCTCTGTTTTATTATTAAAAGCCAACATTTACTCATGACATTTGCATCCTAATAACTGCAAGATAAGTTGGAACTAAGATGACACTCTAAACCCAATCTCCATAATGAGATTTATAGGGGAAAAGTATTGCCTTTAATGGTTTAGTACACGCAGAAGGAAGAGTAGTGTAGGCGAATGTGTCAGGGACGCAGTTGATATATTCATATAAGCATCAGTATGCTCTGTCATGCCTTCCAGTGGTGCAAAGATAAGAGGCATACAGATAGTGAGAAACTATGAAACTGTAATCATTCAGTTGTCTCTGCTTTTTTGGCACTTCCCTCTTGATAGACTATACTGTATGTTCTTATTAATTTTTCCTCTCGTTTATTTCAGCATGCTGGTGGTGTGTAGTCAGAGGAAACTGTGCCATCAGTCAGTTAAATGTACCAGGGAGAGTCAGTTCGAGCAAAGACAATGGCTAATTTCCTCTCTTCATCCTTCTTCACTCCATAACCAGCCTATAACATGCATCCCATTTGTCTGCTGCTGTACCAGTGAGTGTCACAGCTATCAACATGTTGGGGGTGTATTTAGACGAATAAATACATCACCATTTATCAGTGACAGGAGGAATACATCTCATTATGATGTCACAACTTTTTTTTTTTTGAGACTTCATTTGAGTCTAAGCAGGGATAAATTACGGTTTAGTCCTTGAGAAAATCAATTGTGTGAGTCTCCCGTGGGGACAGAAAATGGTTTTGCGCTGCGTACAGTCAGCTCTTTATGTCAGAAATACATAATCCCCCCAGCTCAGACGAATTCGAGGAGCCAGGACAGTGCTTTATTACTTGCCAGGGATGTGTCTGACAACCAGCTTGCTTTTTGTTTTGTCTCAGCAGGTTTGAGTACAAGCAAGCAATCCCTTTATGTTTCTCTTGCAGACACAATCCCTATTATGCAATGTTAAGAACACTGAAGCAAACTGCACAGCACAAGTGTGCACAAGTGCTTTGTAAGTGCTTTGGTTGGACAAATCATTTTCTGAGTTTGCACAAGGCAGCGCAGCTTCTTGATTATTCTCACAGATACATTATACCAAGGCTGTCACAGTATCTGCAATTCAAAATAGAGCTGCTACTTAATTTCACCTAGACCTGCAAAGTGTTTGCAGAAATTAAATGTAATTAGCTTAGATTTTTTTTTTTGGTTGATGATTTTTTTGGGTCACGATATGATTGATAATTGGTTTTACCATGCTCTTGTGTTTTATATCATAAAAGTCACTGCCCAGCAAACGTGGACAACTACTGTATGTGAACGTCTAATGGATTTCCCCTCCCTTTCCTTTTCATTTGACAGACGAACGGTGAAAGTGCTGGAAAAGACAAAGCCAGGATTCTACACACTTGTGATTGGATGTGAGCTTGTGTTGACCTGAGACCATTGAAATGGAGTTGCTATGGAAACTTATACTGCTGCTGTCATTGGTGGACTGTCTGACAGGTAAGCCTCCCAAACATACACTTTTTTTAAGTTTTTAGCATTGGGGCTTTGAATTGTTATTTCCAGATTTTATTTTCTGATGGCGCCTTAACATACAGAACAGATGGCACTTAAAAGTCAAATGGAAAACGAACAGGTTTTATGGCATAGCGCACCCGAAGCTTTCTACCAAATTTATAAATGGTAGGACAGATTCATGTTGTTGTGTTTTCATAGGCAGCTCAAGGCAGCAAATTAACATTCTTTCAGATGCACATAGCAGCTATCTCTGTTTTTTCCAGGCAGTGAATTCTTTCGGAAAAGAAAAAGCCAGGTTTCTATCTCTGAAAGACAGGCCCTATCTAGCTATTGAATGTGCAGTCATTCATTTTAAAGAGCACCTCAATTGTTACTCTAATTGAGATTGCACTGGTAGTAGTACAGAAATCTTGTCATTGATCTTGCCTTTAATGAGAGACCTAATTGTCCTCTCTTTTAAAATGTTCAGGGTCAAATGTTAGTTCTCTTCAGAATGTCAGAGTCTGGGGCTGAGAACAAGATGAATAAGGGCTTTGTTGCATGAGCACGGTATCTTGAGGAATGAGTAATCTTTCATGTTGCCTTGCTCCAAATCAGCAGCCCCTCCTCGCAGCTGGGACCTAAAATAATTAGTGTGCGTGCGTGTGTGTGTGTTTGCTCGTGAATGTCGCTGTGTGTATTTGTTTGTGCATGAGCGTCTCTTTTCAAAGGCACAACAGCATGTCGGCACCTAAATTTGCCTACATGGCAATTAGCACCACTTATCACTAAATCCAATACACATCAGTTGATGTCTAATGAGGCTTTCCTCAGGGAACTGTGAGTCACTGTGGGATTAGGATCTACACCACAAGTCTGGATCACATATTATGTCCTACTTAGGCATTCTGTTAAATATACAGAGGAGTGAATGTCTTTGGCATTGGTGGGAATCCTGCCATAAACCTCTTGATCTCAGATAAACAGCTTCAAGGAGACAGTTCAAGTCCGCAGACTTGACTCCTTGTGCTGCACACTAGATCCCAGCCTCAAACTTTACTCTTGCAATGATGAGGTGCAGAAAATGCATTCAGAGTTATCTATTCAAGGCAAATTAGTGCTTAACAAGGAAGCAGAAGGCAAATCGTTTCTGAAAAGCATTGTGTTGCACAGCCCTTGCCTCACTCTTGAGGCTCACGCTCACAGTTGGTAACACAGAGTAACTGAGCATTAATATTCAGTATGGTCTTACATTACATATGCTCTGCTTGCAAGACAACTATGGCACAATATAACGATAGACCTCCAAAGCCTCTGTGTTCTGAGAAAGACATAATAAGCATTTTAGTATGCAGACACGCAATACTGTGTAGAAACAGCCCAGTGTGAGGTTGTTAGATAGGTGCTGCTAGGTAGGTTATTTATCCAGACTTGGAAGCGTTTTTCTTAAAACAGTAGGCATCGGCTGTGTGGGAGAGCAGTGGGGCCAAGGGGGAGTCATTCCCATAGTGAGTTCATCTGGAGTTAACCAGCCTCCCCTCCATCCCTCCCCCCGGGGGTCTGAATGGCCTGAGGCAGGGGCGTGTGCTGTACAGTATGCGTGTTTGTGTGAATGAGTGAGAGAGAGCACGGGAGCATAAAAAGAGACGTATAGGTAGAGCTGGATGTGGTTTGCCCCACATGGGTACAGCTAACCTTCACCACTGCAAGCCACTTCCAGCCAGGGATCAGCAGTCTTCATCAGACAGAAGGGGTTTCATCATTGGCAGAGTGTGTTCACAAAGATTTTTTTTACCAGGACACCTCTTATAAAGTAACTGATGATGATTCTGTAAGGACTGAACAGAGGAGATGGAACTCTATTGAGTTGACACAATATAATATTCAAAAACACTCAAATATATCAAAGAGATAATGTACAATGTCTGGTTATTAGGGAAAAATAAGCACCAGGGAGGGAAATAAAGACCCAGCTGTGACGCTCGCTGTATGTATTCTCCCCTACTTCACAGCCACTTGCCAAAAACATACATCATTTGATACACAATATTAATTTCCAAACATTTCACCACAAGCTGAAACATAATTGGCAGCAGTGCACTCACAGAAACATCTGTAGTTGGCATTTCAAGGCTACAATTTAGAAGCACTAGATACAGAAATATGAACATATCCAGTAAAACTGCTGTTGAGGCTCTAACCAGTAATCAAATGTTTTGTGCTCAGAGAATAATTCAGAATTAACATCAGAGAAACCCATGGTTAGGTGAGTGGGTATGTACAATTTTAGAGGAGTGATGCATTTTTGGCAAATGGTGTTGATGTTTAATTTGATGAAAAATCAACAAAATCTCCAGGACTTGTTGAAAGTGAAGTGATATGATTAAATGTCTAGTGTTCAGAAATCACTCATCTCAGACTGTTTTTATAGGCCAATCAGAACTAAGCATTCAACAATGAGTCTTCATTTAGCTGCTGAAGTGCTTTGACACAGCAGTCGTGACAGTTATGTTAAATTACAGGAGGCTGTGGTTGTGCTACTACAAACCTGTAAACCATTAAAGGAGAAGTTCAGATTTTTGTCTCTATCTTTTGACATGCTCATATAAAGAATACAAGCGTAATTAGTCACTGAAATTGTTCCTCCTGTTATTTCAGTGTAACTGATAAAGGAAAAAAAAATCCTCATTCTTAGTAAATACATGGATTTTGAAGGTAGTATGAGGCTTCAGCAGTCTGAGCTGGTTGAATCAAGTGGGTGCCTTCCATCATTTTAGTGTCATTAGTTAGTTAGTTAGGGCTGCCCAATTAATCGAAATAATATTGAAATTTGCAATATGGCCAAGTGCAATATCCAAATTGCCGAAGCTGCTATTTTTTTGATAAAGGTAAAATGTCTCATAACAGACCATAGCATTGTGGTGCTACAGAGATGCCCCAGCTTACATTTTATGGAAATGCAAAAATGACCATTTCAACTGAATTTCATTTCAACTCTGACTATCTATCTATCTATCTATCTATCTATCTATCTATTTATCTATCTATCTATCTATCTATCTATCTATCTATCTATCTATCTATCTATCTATATATATCGCAATCACAATATATACCAAAATAATTTCAATACGATTTTTTTTTGCACATAATTCAGCCCTAATTTTAGTGAAAAATCTTTGTTACTTTGGACAGACAGACGAACAAAAATAGAAAATTTGTACTAAAAAGACCAACTTTGGAAAATCTATTACACTGAAATTGCATTAGGAGGTCGCCCCAATTAAGTTCACTTACTTGTACTTACAGTACCAGACAAATCTTACAATTTTATGCCCACTCCTGTGCATTTAAAGCAGGTTCCTAGTGATGATAGTGAGTGAAAATGAAGGGCTGCTTCTGGCCAGCAGTATAATCTTCTAGAACTACTTTTACTTTGCTCTGTATCCCTATGTGTGCATTCCAGGGATGACTGGAGTTTCAAATATTGACTTACTTCATTGATTCATCAGAACATGGCAAAGCCTTTTACGAATCCTTAAGCAAGGATTTTATTGCATCTTTGAAGTTCTGCATATGTGGAAGATGTGGAATATTCCCCAGTGATTCTTCCTCCCATAGCCAGCTGTATTTTCTTCATCAAGGAATGAAAAATCATCCAGTTTGAATGTGTTTGCAGTGTAGAGTTAATTATAGATCCACAATAATTAGCCTGTACTGTGTATTATTTCTTTTAAACGCATCACTGTCAGTCAAACAGCAACATATATTTTGACAGGATGGATCCATCGGGATGTTTTATACATCTATTATATGTATGTGTCACTGTCCCCTGATGCTTAAGTTATGAGTCTGTTAACATTACTCTATGTTGATCTGAACATTTTACATAACAGCAAAGACATGACAGTAATTAGTTGCCGTAAGATTTTTATATTTATAAGGAAGAATCAAACATTTATTTTCAGCACTAATCTCTAACACATACAGAAGTTTAATTAGAGGGTGTAAAAAATGTATGTCACATTTTTGATTTTTTTTTTTTTTTACATCTTATTAGCAGTATTCATGAGGTTCATGTGACATTATGTAAGAAATATTGATAATGTACAAGAATTCACTCCATATTCTGCTTTGTTAGAAAATGAAAACCACTAATGTTCAAAATTCACAATTATATAAGTTTACTATGGTTAGGAACATTATGGTACAGTTTTATACCATGATGAATGTTTCCATTAGTGTGTAGCACAGCAGCTTGTAAGTGACAAATAACCTTCTAACCAATCTTGGAGAGGAATAGGAAGGGATATTACTACAATTAGATGACAAATGGCATTCTCAGAAGCAGTATGTTCCTGGGTTTATGTAGACATTCAATAGAGAGAGCAACAACAAAAAAATAGCTTTAATTTGCCTTTCCCACATATGGAGTTGGACCTAATCAATTTCTGTGTTTCCCCAGTGAACATGGCATTGGATACTCCTGATACAAGGGGTGTTATTGAATTTCAGTTGCGCTAGCTTTGATTAAGTAGAGAATGGTGTGACATAGTTGGATATTGGTTGGGAATGTGTTGGCCGCATTCCTCTCTTTACAGAGTGTGCCACTGACTTTGTAATTAGTTTAATTAGCGAGAGTCTGCTGTACAGTACAGTACACCCTAGCGTATAGTCACAGCGGTAAAATATTGTATAAATTTGACTCTGTTTCTTTCCATTGGTTTCTAATGCTTTCTCTCTACATCTATAGTACTGGAATCATGTGAATGTGGCTATGTCCACTCACATTTTTTCCATCTCCACTATTTTACTGGTGAAATGATAAATTATTAATTGTTTTAGTAGGTACAGTTCAATGTTTTTTTTGTTTTTTTTCAAGAACCTTGAGAAACAAGTACGACAGATATTTCAAACATTTGGACAAGATGTGATTGGAATCTACATGTTGGTTGAAGCACCCCAAAACCTTCCTTCTGGTCTGGAGTAGCATTTGCTGCCCCTGAATGAGAGACCTTAAAGGTGTACCTTATCGGCCTGAACAGAGGGGAAAGATGCTTTAAAAAGCAAGATTGGCTTTTTTTATTTGATGCATAAAACCCTGAGCTGAAACGAATGGATTTGGGACCTCACAAACGACCGATACCTCCCCCACAGCCGACTCCCCATGTGCCTGTTTATTCATGCTGAGGTAAGCTGGAGGAATTCATTTGCTGTCAGCTAGTATTGAATTTGAGATTAGTTTTTATTTCAGCCTCCAAAACAGCTCCCTCTGCCTTCCACTTCTGCTTCGATGCTGAGTCTTGTGTTGTCTGAGGAGCCTTCGAAAATGGCTGCACATATCACCATCTGGCAGCAGGTGACAGATATGAGGGGAGGCGGCGCATTTTTTTTTAAAGATCCTTTCATAATGACCTCCATCTCTGTCACGCGGCATTGTGCAGTCAACTTCCTGTTGGGATTCTGGATCAGTGCACCTCTCTGATAGAGCACTTTTTCATCATTCTACTCGGTGTGCTCGGGGGTGCTCTGGGGTGGACCTGCAGTCAGATTTTGACATTCTGGTTTTGACATGATCTTAAAATAGGTAACAGTCTGTCAACTGTAATTGCCAGCGTTGATTTAAAAATTTGAAACTTTCATTACTTACATAACTCATATTTCCTGTATGCACCAATGGCCTGGTCAAGCCAATAAGTATTCCACCAAAAATGAGATCTTCCTGGGAAAAAATTATAAATCCCTCAATGTCTGTGGAGCTCACTCTGGAGCGGGCCTGTTTGTGTGTAGCACCTCAGTGTTTGATTACCAGAAAGCAAACCAGAAAAATTATTCCGCTTTCCCTACCACATCTTACATTCATTCCCGTTAGGGCAACGAAAGAGTTTCAGAGAGTTTGCATCAGTTTGAACTGAGCCCCCAGGCACAGCCCGCGGAGCTCAATCCCTTCTCATTATCCTGACACTCACTCACCATAATAATAACAGTTGCCATGGTGCTGCCAAAGATCAGGTCACTTCAGCACTGCCATAATCGAGAGTACAGGCTGCAACCAAATATCTATGTTGATTAATTTCCCATTAATTGAATATTGAGTTATGTTTGTGTACTGCAGTCCACTTAGGGATTGAGTAAGAGTGCAATACACACCAAGGCTATGTAAAACCGTACTGACAGGCATGGCTCAGTGCGTTTAGGGTGTTTGCAGGCGGGGTAATGCAAGTTGTTCTGTCGCAGGGTAACATCAGTAAAATAAACAATACAACTCCTTCAAACATGTGAATGAATGTTAAAGCCTTAACTACATTGTCTGGAATTGTTTTTAGTAGCACCGACAGTTTTTTTACATCACGGGCTACGTAATTAATAATAATACTATTTAACAGTATAGAAACACTGACTTGCAGTGCGTTCAAGCAAAAGGTTTTTACATTTTTTTTTGCTGTTGTGTTTATGCAGAATTACACAAGTTAATATTGGATGAATGTATATACATACTGTATGTATATATAAAGTATGTATACATTACTTAATTAATTTTAATCCAATGCTTTGTCATTTCTTTCTGATTTCTGAATTGCTGCGAGTCAAAGTGCTAATTAATAACTAAAAGGCTGGATAGGGTTTCAGGGCTGCCAGCTGAATAACCCCAATTTAAGCATTTTTCAAAAAATATGCTGAATATAAATGTTTGTTACTTGATAACAGAAATCATTCATCAATTTAATACGGCAACGCAATTCAAATCATGTTTACTGCACGCTTTATCATCCTGGCAAGTTTGTGTACAACAAGTGTGAGGATTTGTGTTTGAATATGTGCTGTACAAGAAGTGTCTTCTGGTAATCAATCATCTCTCAACGCTGCAGCGAAGGACACGCTTCATCTAACAAAGATTATAATTAGGAGCCCTTTTATTCTGTGTAACTTTCTGAGAGGTTTATCCTTGTGGAGAGGAACAATCAGTGTACAAGGTCCCTTGTCAAACATTCCCACCCTCTCAGAGAGTTATTTTGAGTCTTGAGAATAAACCTGTACTCCCTGGGCTTCAGGGACTTGAAAACGCTACCTGTCTCTCATACAAATTAGTTACCCTGCCTATAGAATCTTCCCACTTCTGTACCATTACAGAAATGCAAATATATTCTGACAAATCCAAATGAATTCCCCTTCCATCACAGAAAGAAATGTTTATTCCAGTGGAGTGTTGACTACCCCATGGGTCACTGTGGGTTTTGCCTGCACAACATGCTGTTGTCTGTGTCTTTGTTCTTACAAAAACAATGAATCAACAATGCTGTAATATCACTCAGGGAATTTAGAGCTATTGTACAAATATATGTGCTGTGCTGTATGTATTGTATATTTACAAGTTTTTCGTCCTTGCAGAACACCACATGATGAATAATTATGATAATGATAGTGATAATAATGATAACAATAGTCAGTGTCTACTACGCATATGTGCACAATGAATTACACTGGAAAAGTGCAATTCAAAGCAATCTTCAGGCAGCACCTGTGATTTGTTGTATCATGGCAAGATTGCATTATAAGTAATAATGGGTAGTTTGGATGATATTTGAAATAAAAGCTATTTTTTGTTCCACTTCCGCGGAACAAAAAACCAAACTGTGTTGAAAGAGCACAAGACACAAAAATACAAAACAACCCCTTTCTCAATATTTGGAAAATTGCTCTGAAAATTATAGGCTTTTTTCTTTGTCTATTTCTCAAGGGCACCATTTTGATGGTTCAAATGAGGGCTGATTTAAAATGAGACCGTATTACTCTCAAAATTTGTTGTTTCAGGTTTCTTACGGGATGACATCCCTTGGGAAGTCGGTGATAAGTTTGAAGGGTTTATATGAAATTGTGCTGAAGTGCGGTGGCCTCTGACAAGTCTGTACATTCAGATGTTTGCATTAAAGTTTTATGAAGGTTACCAGCTGATTATGCAGTACCTCAGGGATCTAGCAAATTTTTTTTTTTACGACTAATATGAAAAATGCGGATCTATGCCAAACAGAGATATATACAGTGAGTCAACCCTCTCTTGTGCAGCCCTGTTTCCCACTTGCTCCCTGTAAATGTTAAACATGGTTTTCAGGTTCACCAGGACATCAAAGCTGATGTAGTTTTTTTTTTTTGGTTCCCGACACAGGAAGTGGAGTCCTGCTGAGGCCCGTGTTCACCAAACAACCTGGCAGTGTGGTGTTTCCCCTTCAGCCTGGTGAGAATCGCAGAGAGGTGGTGTTTAGCTGTGAGGCACAGGGACACCCACCGCCCTTCTACAGGTAACACTTGGAGGCATACCTTTATGCACACTGTTCAGTTTTTGTTACGCAGAACCTTCAGGCAACACCCCGGAGCTTTCAAGTGCAACATTTGCACTAAAAACCAAGTGAGACTTGGATTTATTGCCTTGGGAAAACTGGGGATTTGTCGACCTTATGGCTCATTGCTGCTCGCTGCCTACAGTGTTTAGCTTTACTGTCAGTCATGGTTAATTTGAGAATGATGAATTAATTGGCCATAGTTGCTGGTCTTATCGTATATTCACATTGTCAGATGAACATGGATCTGCGGTAGAATTCACTTTCAGAGTTTCCTGTCATCTGTGTCAGTGGCCATAGAAAAGATCAAGTAACCCAAGAGAATCACACACCCAGACTTGGCTGCTATCATGACAGAGATTGAGTGAAGAAAAAAAGGCTCTAGTGGAGTCTATTTCACATACCAGAAACGCCGTGATGGGAGAAGATCTCGTTCTATAGCTCTGCTTCAGGCCTGCTACAGTTAATGTTTAATATACAGAATCACTGCCAAAGACTGCACAAACCCATCTGATTTGGAGGTTATCATTACACGATAAAAATCACTTGATTGACCTAGGTACAGAAAAACAGCGGCTGTTCTTGTTCAGCACACGGGCCGTGTGGTTGAGCGGTCCTCCAGGGACTGTGTTAGAAACAAATTGATGCCTAGTTCTTCTGCTGCTAAAATGATGACAAATGAAAAAAAATGACAAACAATGATTTGCTTTAAAGTGCATCAAGCACATACGCTGTTTATTCATAATCCATCAAATGGGGCCACATAGCTGTTGTACTTCTGTCAGTGTAATTAAATGCAAATTGCAAAGCCAAGCATTTAATGTGTAATAGGTTGAAACGATCTCTCATAACATCAGCATATGCAGCCGTTAATGTAGCTTGAAGATCCTTGGTGTTATGCCTAATGGGCACAAATTGAAATGAATGTACAAGATCTTATCACTTGGATCGGCAGGGATACTTATTAAGCAATCAGTCACTATTTCACTGTCTAGATAGACCTAGTTTTTCAAAGGAAAACCAATTCATGAGTTCAAATCTGCAAGTTTTTTTGCCCTTTTGAGTTCAAGTTCTGAGAGTGTGCACAGCTCCATATCAAATCAAATTTTGCTCTAATTAGCTCTTTAATTACAGCAAGTGCCACCAACTGTGGCAGTTTATATACCACATTAAGAAGTGATTTTCAGATTGATCACAAGCTGTTATGATATCATTCTTTTATCACTTCTAATGATGGGACTGATATTCAGATGGACATATTGCTGTGATGTTGGTTCATTCAGCTGACATCATAGTGCTGTCATCGACTTGACAATTTCCTTTTGTAGCAGAGGTCACTTGTGCCAGTGTTGGAAATGAGTTTTGAAAGGGTTCTGGGTCCTTGTGAGGTTCAGCAGCAGGACACCATATGCTGAGTGGCTCTTCACTGCTGTGAATGTTGGCAGGTCTATTTCAGGGGCGCCAAGGACAAATTAATTTGTCCAAGACTACCCAACGATCACTGCCACATAGAGCTCCCACTCCAAGTTGTCACCATGGCCCCTTGATTTGTCTCATCTGGAGCTGTTGGACCAGTTCCAGCTGCAACACCGAATCACTAAATCAATCTAATCAGCCAATCTGCTGTTGAGCACCACTCCGCTGCATATGTCCCCCCCATCCCCTTCCTTCTTCAACCCTGCCTCCCGCTCCCTTTCTCTGAATATTTCCCATAGAAGAAAGAGGAAGAGAGGTGCAATAGAAACCTCAAGCTTCCTTTTTCTCAGAGAGCTGTGAAAATCTAATTAAGAGCAAGGAGCTAACAATCACCTAATTGTGGCTCATTTCCTTGATGAAAAGCTATTTCTTGAGAGTCTCCTTTTGCAAGTGTCACTTTTCCTGTCAGTCTGTGTTTATGCCCTTATTTTCTCATTTTCTTTCCCTGTGACTGTGATTTGGTTTGTGAATGAAAGTGTTATTTGCACACTAACTTTGCCTGAGTGTAATACCGACAAACAATGCTAAATTGATTAAATGTATCTGAATACATTTAGAAAGTTTTCTGCTAAACAAAATGGAGGAGTTTAATCCTTTTTGTATGTCGTATTATAAACCTTTTACTGTTCACAGTTAGTAGAAACGGAACCTTGTAGTCTTAAGTAACTATTTAGGCGGTTACGGTCACATGCTGAATTTGGTTGAACTGACATCATCAGCTCAGCAGGTTTTCTTGAAACATGAGCTTTAATTATGCAAAGAGAACAACAATACGCCTCCCAGATCCCAGCCACACAAATATCTTGTACAGTTAAAAGTTGATTGCTGGCAATTTCATCTTGCTAGTCTCTCTCTCTCTTTCACATACACACTTGTTGGACTGCTGTCTTACTCTAAACAAGGGGTTTAATCAGGCAGCAGTATTCTGTGTGTTGCATGTAGCCATTTTGTTTGAGCAGTGCTGGTTGTTGGTCCTCCCATGTGATAAACACTATGATTGGAGGGGAGGATTTTGATTCTTGTGGAAAGGGCCGCCCTCATGGGGTTGAGGTTGACGGACAAACAGACTGAAAAGAAAAAAGGAAATGTCAGAGGAATCTACAGAATTGGATTTGTGCATTGTGAATAAAAGCCTGAATAGAAATAAAACAGTGTTGTGAAATGTCTGTTGCTGATTGCCTCTCATTTCAGTTGTATTCATTTTAGTTTTTGCTGCAGCACACTTCAGACTGTGTCATCTCTGTTAATGCCTGCTTTAGCCAGAATAAGGTCTGGTAAGCTATAGTTCAGGCTACTGGGCAGTCTCTATCTCACTCCATGTGAACTCCATGTGATGAATCTGAGTGTTTTTGTATCAACATCCATCTGTTCCTGTATTTTGTCATACCCATGACAAAAAACAGCGCACCTAAACTTTCTATTAAGGTTTTTTGTTGTGTGTCATGTGCTTGCATTCACAGGTGGAAGCTAAATGAGTCTTTCATCCTGCCCAGACCAGGGTCACGTTACTCTCTCATGGGAGGAAACTTACACATCAGCCATCTGAATAAAGAGGAAGATGTTGGCATCTATCAGTGCCTGGCATCAAACTCCTTTGGCACCATCGTCAGCAGAGAGGCCAGTCTGCACATTGCATGTAAGTTCATGCTATGTTTATGGTAAAAATCACCTCAAGTGATGTCACTTGAGTCAGCGTAAGCAGGGACTGAAAGCTACAAATTTGAAAATGAAAAAGATCTGAGAGTGAGGCGTTACAAAGAAGTGAGGTGACCAGAGGTCTGGTAAGCTGACTGATGAAGAAATCTCTGGTTTTGCTGTATCGATTATGATCCTTTTTTTAATTGTTCATTGTGAGTACGAAATGTTATAGGAGTGTAAACTGCAGTATACTGTTTTTTATTTCAGAATAATTCTATGTTTATTAGTTATAACTCTGTTTTAATTCAATTCAGTGAAAAAATAAAACTCTTAAATTCGGCATTCATCTTCAGTTATATTATATCACCTCAGTTAAGTTTAGTTAACCTCAGTTGAAGTTCATTTCTTTTGAATTCAGTTCAGTCTTTGTTTGCCTTAGAAAGTAAAAGTTTCATTGAGCATCAGACATTGTGGTTGCACTGAAAGCAACATGCCACGTGTCCCATTAAAACCTGTGGCGCCTGCGGGCAGGACTGAGCCCTAATGGTATGAGCCCCCATAAGTATTTCATTTTAAAACCGTAGAAAATTAACTGAGAATATCAACCGAATGTGAAGAAATAACAGTTTTGACGATATATCAAATACGTCAATATATTCAGTTGCAGTGATATCTACTGAAGTTATCATGCTAACCAGCTAGCCCCTGCCTGTCCTGTCTTGTAATGGGTTAATTTGTACCTTGTACCTCAAGAGGTGATAGTGAGTCACTGTAGTGTCCAGTCTGCCCTCAGCCCGACATGATGCTGGTGCTGCAGCTGCTCTTCCTCTCTCTCGTGTTCCTTAACTTCTAGTGGTTCGTCCTCTATTCCTGCCACCACTACATCTTCCCTGTGTCTTCGACTGGACAAACTGGGTGTGACATTGTTGTGGTCAGACAATAACCAATTAGAACAACCCACCAGTTATATAATGAGATTTCAAGGTAAACCTGTGTGGAAAACATTATTCCCCAATCCATGCAGGATGTCAACATGTAAACAACTGCCTGATGTGTGAGGGTTGAAAATTCGTTGTGTTTGGCTAGTGAGCCCAGTCCCAGTACATGCGTGCAGCATGCTCTCATGTGCACCCTGAATGACAGACACATAGAGGGACGGTGAAAACTTTATTAACGCTTTGAATGTCTACCGGCCCATCAATGTGGCAACTCATCGTATGCCAGTCCGACTATGAGCCAGTCCGACTATGGCACTGAGGAAGGGGAGGTGGGAGGAGAAAAGAGTGAATTTCCTTGATTCATACCCCCTTTTTATTTGGAGTATGAATTTGACTGTTTGCTGATTCCTATACATAGCCTCTTTAAGGTTATTAAAGAGAAAACACAGATTAACCAGTCATATTAATATCTTGGTATCTTTTTATCCTTTAACCCTGGTTAAAACTCCACTGCTGGTGTTTACTCTACCTGGTGGTTCTAAATTTCTCACATCCCTGTGATAAAGAGTGTGTGATTGTGTGGTGGGCCTTGACAGACCCCCATATAGTTGATGCTTTACAGCCTTCATCCATCACATTTTATAAGACCAGAGTCTAAGGCATCTCTGATGGCAAGGTGAACTTGAGGCCTCCACTCTTGATGGGCAGCCCATATCAAGTGACAGCCCTTATATCTGTGAACAGACGGTGCAGCTTGATTAAATTCTGATGTCTGTTTCTCTGCCATAGCAGACGCAGAGATGATCCTTGGCAGAGAGAGCACCAGAGGTATCCATCTCAGTATTGTTTGGTGCTTCTTTGTCATAAAGCAGCATTGAATCTTCAGCATATAGGGCAAATCTGCGTCCTGAGTTTCTAGCAGGCTGTTGATCATATCCACATTTCCTACCAGTTTTTGAGTCCTGACTGGTACTGTATGTCACTGTTATTGGTCTCATCCATCGCCTGGGCCTGACCTGGAACCTGCTGCTTTTGTCAACGGACGAGGACAAGCATCAGTGCTGATGTGCCATACATCTTATTTATTGCTCTTGGTTTAACTTAATTAAGTCTGCTGTGTGATTGAGTAGGTCTCAGGTCAAGGGAATAATTCATTGGAGGAGCAGCCTGTTATGAGTCAGTATCATGTCATTTGTAACAGCGTCTGACTGAGAGTAGCTCAATATGCTCTTTCAAACACCATGGGGATTGTGCCTGTCTCTGGCTTGTAATAACTCGTTGAGACAAAAACGCAGGTAAAGGACATTAATAAAGAGAATAGGATCTACAATAATGTCCAGCTTGTAATCTTATCAGGTCTGGAAGCCTAAAACCAACACTTTTAGAACAGCTATTATGGCATTCTATTATTAAAAACACTATTGTACCCTCTTTAACAATGTAAGCTATGTTTGGCAATTTATTGATGAAAGACTGAAGATCAATGTCTTAGATTTGTGCTAATTGATGCTGTCCCATAACATTAACTTTGTGCATGCATGAATTGCATGAATGTGTAGTGCACACATAAGAGTCAAGATAGCCTACATTTTTAATCCTCTGAAAGATGGATGATATAACAGTTTCTACCATCTGTTAGGAGCTTAAACCTCTAAAAGTATAAAGGTTGTTGATCCTGTTGACAATACAGACTTAAATGTTTAAAAGGTTCTGCTCGCCTGCTGGGAGTGTGGGAAGGAATAATCTATTTGGTTATCAAACCAGATTGAGTTTCCTAATCTCCAAGGGATATTTTTGGTGTAAGTGAAAGGATTTTCACTGATGCAAGATGCAACATTATACAACAGATTGCAAGGCGTGCAATATAAGCAAAGTGTATTGGATGCCTGTCCTGGAGAACATGCTACAGCCTAGACACTGTGCTGCTTATAGAGCCACAATGGTAACACAGTGTTTAATGAAGGGTGAAATCGTTGTATTTATAAAAGAAATGCAGGATGCGACTCCCTTGTATCTTGGCGCTCATGATTTCTCCTATCAAATTCAATCCTGTAATTGCACTTCATTTGCATTTTTTCCCTTACTGGCTCCAGTCTAACCTAACTGCCTTATCTGTATAATTACTTTGCAAGATTTCTATATCTTGTTTTTTTCTTCTTCTCTCATTTCCATTAGCCCTGTACTCTTTATTCATTGCTGTTGCCTCAGGTGAAAATTAAGTCTGTTTTGAGCTGGAGAGCATCTGAGGAAGGGACAATAATATTTCTCATCAACACTGTGTTGCTAAGTGCTCCATCTCGGTTTCAAATCATCTTTTAGGGTGGAGAGTAGTGGGCATTTTTTTGAATGCTACACTTTGCAACAGTGTTGTAATTGACAGGAGACTCCAGCAGTAGCGCTCTGTAAGAATTAGGCCCCTTTGATGTTTATCACTCCTCAAATGTCATGTGTCACTCACTGTTAGGGGTTCACTGCATGATGCTTCTCCGAGAACAGAGGAGAGGAGAGGGGAGGGGAGGGAAGAAGAGAGGCAGACAAAGATGAGAGCAGATGAAGGTTTTTCTTCATCTATCAGTAATGTTCAGTGCAGTTATTCATTTATATTTTTTACCTTCATAACATGTTTATTGCAGTTTTTTGGTAACTTGCACTTCACTGATACCTTTTTGAAACTCAGTATTTAGTCAGTATTTTATGTTTACAATATTTTAAATAGTGTTGAAAAAACCCTCCTGTACAATCACATTCGCTCCAAGCAAGTATCCAACAAAAGACTACATACTACATGGTAAGAGTATTGACAGGTATTGCGTGAAAAAAATGGCTGGCTGTAAACTATAACTGTAAAAAGTAGATTCATGCTTTCCAAAATAGCCACACATCATAATCATTTTTCTCAAACTTTTGAGGGTTCGTGTAGATTTCCTCTAGGCACTTCACTGTTACTCCCACACAAAAGGTATTACTCATAATAATAATCATAATTACCGAGGAGCAAAAACGGCTTTCAGGTACATGGGGAAGGCATGAAAAGACAATCACACATAAAAGCAGCTGCATTAAAGGATATAAGGTATATATGATTAAAAGACAAACAAACAAAATAAACAATCAAGAAGAGTAGAAACATAAATCTGGTGGTGACGCAAGAAAGCTGTTTTATGGAAATATGGAAATATGGAGGTTTAGTGGTCAGACAAGAAGGCAAGTTATTCTAAGAATTGAAGTTGTCATGAGTGCAAGTATAAGTTAATTCAGTAGTGACATTCAGAATCTCCTTAAAACACAACAACCTTTAGTTTTGGATGGATTAAAATGCACTTTTAAACACACCTTTTTAAGTAATTCAGAAAAAGTAAATAGGTGAAAAAGCTTAAGAATGATAGCATGGGGGGGTGAAGAAAAAAAATCTGTGAATGTCATCCTTTCAAAACTGATTACAAGGCTCTTCCCTCTGCTGTTTGACTATGACTGGTGGGAGGTGACTAACTCAGCAATCAACAGCCATGGCTGTTTCAACTATGAAGCTCTAAAAAAGACATGGCTTTGGTATGGTGAGAAAAGAGAAAGGATCTTTTGAAACCTCCACTAAAGCCTTTATGACCTTTCAGTCTTTTTGTGTAGTTTCTTTTTATTCATTCCTCACGGGATGGCATTGTTAGTCGGCCTGCCGACCAACACTTTTGTCTATAACTCTTGGATGAATTCGCATAACATTTGCTGCAGACATTCATGATCCCAAGAGAATGAATCCTAATGACTTTGGATTGATACGATTTGATAACACCCAGGCATTTAATCTGGAGCTACCAGCTGGTTAAAAGTTATACTTCTTCAACACTGAAGTTAATCACAAATTACATTAAAACTAATGACCAAATACCTGCCAGACTCAACTATAAAGTAACAAAGTTTACTTTGCGTGGTATTGAAGGTAGTGATGGAGACACCATCCGCCATTTATCAGATGTTAATTGCAATTTATACCACTGTTCTATTTTCTGTCAGATCTAATATTATTTATTTATTATCATTATTTTTTTTTTTTTGGGGCATAAAATCCTAAATGTTAGAAGTTTATACAAATATATTCTATTCAAACCTTCTGCAACTGGTCAGCTGACATCAGAACCAGCCTTTTGTCTGGACGCAACAGCAGGGCCAGGCCTATGATCGTGAATTACTGACTGCACGGCAGCTGACGTGAATGAGCTTCTACCATTCTCTCTGAGAGATCATTGTACGAGTAAATCACAGAACAGCCGTTATCTTTAACTTATATGTACGGTGATTTTGTCAGACAATGTCGCACTTATGAAATCAGGGTTTTAACAGTGCAGAGCAGCAGTTCGGGAGAGAAGCAAATAGATAAAGGGCTGAAACCGGCTGACACTAGGCAGAAAGCAAATAGCCTACGACGTGGTCGAGCCGTGTACTAGGTTTTGACCTAGTCTTGTTTCATTAAAAGACAGAAGCTTAATGGAGGCAAATGAACCATAGCCAGAGAACTTCAAATAAAGAAAGTTTTTAAAAGTCTTTATTCCTTTTGTACAATGGCTAGGTGACAAAAGTAATGACATCACAAATTGTCCTCGAGCTCACACTTCAACAGTATGGCTTCAATTCTTCCTTTTCAGCAATCGCCACTCATTCAATACAATGGGTCACATTGGAGAAGCAAGCCCAAAAATGCAAATTCACATCCAATTTCATGGATCTGAAAACACTCAAAATAGCCTGAACCCAGCCATGGAGAAGCACATGGAAGTGCAGAGCCATGATAGGCTTGATAAGATGATCCACAGGGTGCAGAACAGCTTGGGTTGTCAGGCATTGTTGGCTTTTAGTGTGTCTAGCTCATTTACGCCCCACCATACTCCAAAGGAATATTGATCAGGAGGGCTTCTCTTTCGGTGTGAGTTGAGCAACTCTGATATTTTCTAATGTGTGAGCCTGGTTTGGTAGAAAAGAGTCAAATTTGATCCTGTATGTTGTGTATAGTACCTGCTGAGAGAAAGGGTATGGGGACAAAAACACCCAATTAGGAAGGGATGTCTGGCCCTCCATTAAAATTTTGATTTGATATACTGTTTTTCAGACACTGCTTGTGCACTCTTAGGCAACCCCATACGCAGACACTTATGTAGGGCAGATGTCTCACATAAGCTGCTTCACAGTTGTTTTGTAGTGATTCAGAGCTGAGACCCTCGTTCACCCATGCAGTTGGTAAACAGTTGATTAAATGATATACTCAGTTTATATGATTTTAAAACAAAGTGTGATACCCTATGCATGTGATAGGAAATAGTTTTGCAGTTCAAAATATATACCATCCATACATATATATGTATATATATATATATATATAGAGAGAGAGAGAGAGAGAGAGAGAGAGAGAGAGAGAGAGAGAGATAGATAGATAAGATAGTAGTTTAAAAAAATATCTAGATAAGATAGTAGTTTAAAAAAATATCTGAATATCTGAAAAAAGTTTTTCAGCTATCCACCATATTCTGCCCATTTTTAAGTCCAATATAAATTTCAGGTATTTTTTTCTCAAACACGATATCTGTAGAAAAGGTCCTACCTGGCTATCCTAATATGATGAAGTAGACAACAAGCAAAACTGTCCAAACTGACCAAAAACTGTCACTATCTGGAAAAATGCTGCCCTGTGTACAGTTTTTTTTTAAGGAGGAAAAAAAGCTGTATTGAAAAGGCCAATCCTTTTCATCAGAGTTATCCAGTTGTTGGAAAACCATGAACCAGGAAGCAGACTACTAGAGCCATGCCAAGGACAGACTCTGAAGATGTTAAAGAGACAGGGAAGTATTCAGGCATGTGCAGACCTATTTTCTGTCATTCATTCGTACTATACACACAAAATGGTTCGTTGTTCAACAGTAGGCCAAATATTTTCTGCAGTGAGCCTGAAACTATGGATGGCCCCTTTGGATGACAAAAGTGTGCAGAATATTAAGTGAAACCAAACAATTCACAGCATCAAACCATTCAAAATCCTTGCCACTGCAGTAACTGGAATGTACCATCTGACTCAGCAGGTAGTGGCCCTGCCAGAGCAGCTATAGTTTAATACGTTATCAGATACCTGGTTATTCTGCTCACTAAGCCAGTACTGTATGTTGAGGCAGGTGGAAAAAATGAAGCGACTTCAGAAGAGACTTGTTTTTAGCTGTACTAGCGGCACGGCTCAAGGGATGGCAATGTTGCTCGGTCTGTCAGTTCATCACTTTGTAAATATTTAAAGAACTATTGGACGGATTGCTGTGAAATTTGGTGCAGACATTTATGGTCCCCAGACACTTGTAGTTCTGAATGAAGAACAGCTATAAGCCCTTTTGACACGTAACAAAAGGAAACACAAGAGGTGTAAATAATCAAAATAATGATGGCTAAATTCTTTTCAGCTGCCTCCGAGTCAGGGTCCTGGTGTTGTTCCTGCCGGCTCACTGTCACACTGCCATGGCTCACAGGGACATTTCTCTTGTTTTTAATCTTTTGGAGCTATATATTTCGCTATTGCTACATAGCATGGAAATGCTGTGAGTTCAGGATCAAACTTCATTCATTATGATGCTAATGTTAACTCTTGTCTCTCACATCTTTTCTTTCACTGAGGTTAGCATGCTAACCAGCTAGCTCTGGCCCATCTCATCACTTACATCCGATAGTGACTAACTGTAGCCTCCTTTCAGGAATACACAACATAAAAAGAGATAACAGTAAATTAATAGATTTCTCACATTTACTGAGGAGCTTCATTAGCTCTCGAGGGATCTATAGATTCTGATCATGCACAGACAGGCTGTATGTTATTTTGCTTCACCCATGAATTAGCCACAGATTTAGAATTGGCCACTGAAGCATCCACTCAATCTGTCTGCACCGAATATGAAAAAGAACTAATTAATTTGTGAAATCATACAAGGACTTTACACTTAATCATAACCAAAGAAAAAAAATGCTGCTTTCAATCGTGATAATGTAACACTGTTCTGCTGGATGTAATTTTCCATTACTCACAAGGTCTGCAAAGATCATGTACTTTATTTATTATGCAGAGGGTCATCCTGCTGTGCTTGTACAGCAGTTGGTGTGTCAGTTTTGCATTCTTTCTCTCTGTTTTTGAATTCAGTCTTGATTATGTCATTATATGGCAGCCGCATATTTGGCTGCACTGCCTGCAGCCAAATATGCTCAGAGAGCCACAGCAGGCGTGAAAAGCCAGAGTGTTCAAGGATTGCCGTCTCTATGTGCCTTCTCTCAGCAGGTTGTCAACAAGTAATCGGTCTCCATACAAATGATGTTTCAGTCTTAGTCATTTAATTGTTGCTGGTCTATGTGCAGTGGATGAAACATGGAAAGTGATAACAATACGCCGTTCCAATTAAATTCACTCATGTGTGACTTATACTTGAGGAATTGCTTTCTGCTCCAGTCAGAAGTGTTCAGGACTTTACAGCACCATGTCTGCATTTATGCAAACATAGCATGAATGTTTCAATAAAATATGCAAAAGTTCTGCATCATGTCTCGCTGTTAAACGCTGGTCAGTAGCTGTGCTCCAACTAGATATGAAATTATTGAGTAACCACAGATATGACTTGTAGTGCATTTTTATCTCAGCGTAAACAGCGCGGCAGGTCCTGTTTGCTTCCTGTGTGCTTATGGCTTCAGAATGAATTGATTGTTTTCGCTTTATTGCTTTTGTGTTGTGGTAAACAGACTTGGAGAACTTCAAGACGCAGAGAAGAAGTCCAGTGAGGGTTCGAGAAGGTCAAGGAGTGGTCTTACTGTGTGGCCCGCCGCCCCACTCTGGAGGTAGGTTTTTTTCTTATGTGAAGGCATAAATTTTATTCTGTACCAGTCCGTCGTTTGTGCTGCAGCTCAACAAACACTCAGTATCAGTGAAGAGTCACTATCGGTTTTATACAGAAATGTGGACATAGTGTGGTATGACTTCTCTCATTCCTCATCTGCTCCGTGTTTATCTGGACAAAGTGGAAGTCATGTTTGTGCTCTCCCCCTCAGATCTCCTGGCTGTTTGTTTGTGTTGTTGAGATCAGTGGAGTGAGTCATTTTTACTTTGGGACATTCTGGCCTGTGAGCCTGATTTTCAATGGGGGCGAGGAAAAACTTTGGCATGCAGACTGGAGAGGCTGTCTGTGGCTGGGGCCCTGCCAGGCTGAGTAATGGAGCTTCTCTCTGAAGGTGCTTTGTTTGCTTCACATCAGCCCTTTGCTTCCACGACATTATCAATGGGAGTTAGCATCCAGTGCTATTAACCTCTACACAGGGGTCTGAAGATTGGCTTTTGCTCTGTCAGCCAGCAAGACAGAAAGTAATCCTCCGTCGTAAAATACTGTCATTATTTTTTAAAGATCCCTTTTAAAGAGTTTAGTGAAAGTGTTTTTACTGTAACTATTCACTTGTATTGAATGTAGAACCAGGGAATAAAATAAGGTCTGAGGATTACAAAAGCTGTGATGATGATAATGGTTATTCTTATTCTCATTCTTATTCTTATCAACTTTTGGTGGAATAATTTCATTATGATTTGATCATATTGTGTTATAATTTTGCTGAGTTCCATGTCCCATATTAATGATTGCAAGCAATTTGAATTTAAAAACTAGCTGAGTAGTTACTAAAATAGTTAGGTATTGGTTTTACCTCATGTAATGTGTAAGAGTTTACACATTTAACATGATAGTAAAAATGTTCATGTGTGATGTGATTTTGGCCTTTTTTCTCAGTCTCACTAATGGCACACCTGAAACTAATCATTCTAATCCAATTTTATGTCATATGAAAACAAGTGAAGCAACTTTATTGTTAAATAGTTTTACAGAATGTCACTGAGAATCAGCTAACAAACTGAAAAATGTGTACTTAGCTAAAGCTTTGGCTGCTGGATGTTATATGTATATGTATTCACATACTGAGCACAAACCAGTGTTACGTGTCATTTTGAGTGAACTTAGTCAACTAATTAATTTGCTTTATGTGAAACCATGTTATTTTTAGCTGCTGCAATGAGAATAGTATGAAGTGTTTTTATCACACAGTCACTTGCAAACCTAATAGTAGGCCTAAATTTGTAGTGCTTTGTTCTGTATGCGTTATAATTTGACATCTCACCTTGTGTTGACAAGAAAAGCTGGAACAATGAGCCATATGCTTACGTTTGGCAGCCTCGTAGGCAGCCTTTTTTTTTTTTTAAGACACATCCCCTGGTGAAAGGTGTCCAAATGCCAAAACACATTCTAGCCAGCTAAAAACAAAACAGCAGCATTGTCAGGAGTGTTTGGCTGTAGTAGCAGTGTCATGACAGTGTCCAAAAATATTTTGAAAAATCTGGGCACAGCCATTTAAATTCAATAGTTTATTCATTATTCCCAAGAAAAAAAAAACACCAGTTTAGTCAGGATGATGTCCCGTCTGCAAAATTTGTGTCGAGTTTCTTTCTAGAATCATAATGTATTCTCTGCTGTGAAGGCAATCCTGCATGCACCAGGCTAATGTTTACAATTTGGAAGAGGAAGATTGCTTCCTTTATGTAAGAGCATTGACAAAGCATGTAGCACTCCCTGGACAACCTTTTGGGTTGGCCATCTTTTTAGCGATGGGCACAGAATTGAGTTGACATTGACTGACCTCTCCTTGGATAGATTACATTTGCCAAATTCTTGTGGGTGATTTGTTTGTAAGCTCGTCAGAGAAGAGGAGGAGGAGGTGCGATAGAGTAAACAGCCATTATTTATTCACTTGGAAATGTATTGATGTAGTTTAATGAGTCACCTTTAAATCACCTTTGAGTGAAGAAAACAGTATGGATTGTTTACATGTTTAATGAATACTGAAGTCGTTGTAAGTCATTGCATTTATGTATACTGTGGTTACGCACTGTATGTTATAAGCAATTTAAATGCTGTATATATTGTTGTTTCAGCATTGTTTAGTTAGTTAGTTAGTCAGTCATGCATGGTGGAGGTACTGGTGCACAAATCATCAATATTTACAGGTGGTAACCATTTTTATTGAGAGCAAATGATTAATTTGTTAATTTCGTTTTTTTCCTATTGAGAACAATCCAAATATTTTTGGCAAAGTGAGGCATATAAATTAAAATGTGATTTAATCTGATTTAAGTACTAATATTATCAAGATGTGCCAGACAAACATATACAGCATAGCTCCAGTACAGCAGGGTGTTACCCGACAGATACGAGAGAAAAATCCAAAAGTGACAGATTGACAGATTTTGTATTACATAGAGGAACAAGGACGAGGAAGGTTTTGACTTAAGGCACCTACTTATTCTCACATTTTCAAAAAAAAATTCCTCAAGCATTATTCAGGAGTGTTGCCGCTTGGCTCTGGAAAGGAAATGACCTTGTCCAGAGTTCATAAGGCTCATAGTGTCATAACAATTTATTTACATGAACAGCAGGTGGGAGTTTCACCCCTGTGAGAAACCTGACAGTGTGTGTGTCATTTAAAAACCTTTGTAACTCACTTCCTAATCATGTGAATCCTCTCTGTTATTCTTTTTCTTTCATCACTGATGAAATGTGTTGTTTTACCTTTTAACTAACAGATGGTTAAACCACCCGGGTGTCTATACTCTTTGTACTCTCATGCAGTAAGGGGATTTGAGGACACCATTTTGTTTAAATTAGGACAAAAATGTAATCTCTTTCTATATAAACTAATATTCATAAGACTCAGGATATTCCCCATGCGTCTGATGCTGGACTGTGTTCAAGAACTTCAGCTGCTTTGTTGTAACTGTGATCTTGCATATTTGACAAAATCACAAATGTTTACCAAGATGTGGCACACTGTGTTTGGGTAAAAATTTGACTAAGTCATTGGAGATATGATATCTGGGTCTTGATGTTCTGATCTTCAGGGAAATGTTAATAGATTTATTCAATAATTCTATTCAATAATTCATGTTCATCTTGTCTGTCATTTGTTACAAAAACTTGGTTCTTTTTATTGAGGCTCCAAACTCCCTTTGGAGTACCCTCTGACATGACACTGATGATTTTGGACTAGAGTCCTGGAGGGGTTGCTGTCAGTAACCTACACTGTTACATTGCACCTGGCCCATATCTGTCACATCCAGTCTGATACAAAGCCTCTACCTGCTCTTACAGAGGAATGAGAACTACATCCACACCAACATTAAATCTGTAGGCCCATCATTATTTCATTATCTAAGATGCAGTGAGAACACAAACATAATACTTTTAATGCCACATTGTCTCACATTGCCATTAGAGTGAATGCCTCCTCTCATTAGATGTAAATATTGTATTATGATTTTAGATTTGATAACTGTTGTGCAGATTTATGTTTATGCACAATGGGTAACATTTGCATTTCCTGCTTGTTCCATTACTCGATTAGCTACAGTTCTCCTCCGACTTTTCAGTCTTATAAAGTAAAGTATATAAATGTTGGGCCATTCATTTAAGGACACTGTGAGGAAGCCTCTCCAGGGGGACTGGGAAGGTAGTAGGAGGCAGGCTTATTTTATTCTTCTTACATTATCTTTTTTATTACGTTTTATTTACACAGTGTGTCAAAGTACAACTGTAAATTCACAATAAAAAAAACAACAGCAAACTAACTAAATAACAAACTTGGATAATTGAGGAAAACTGAAATCAGCATTACATTTGCTCACAGACATTCCTCTCCTGACTGAACAATAACCAAGAAGCCAAAGTTTTTTTGCCAAAATAAGTTTTAAAAGTCAGTTTTATGAGCATATCAAAAGTATGCATCTGTTTTTTTTCCAGAGACAATCTGTGACAGTGCACCATCAACTGACAGCCGCAATTATTTTTTTCAACATTTTCTTCGTGTAGTTATTTTAACATAGTGTTCAACATACTGTTGAAATGATTAAAAACAATGCGATAGACTTGGTGACACCAAGAAGTGCAACAGAGGTACAATAAAGAGGCAGATACAGATTTTGTTCAGACAAATTACACAGTCAAATATAATGCAAGACATGTGATATGATAACATGTTTTATCAGTGCTCTCTAACTGTCAACAATAATTGTATTTGGGTGAGGGGTGAGTAATTGCAAATCTTGTTCAAATTCATTCAAACTGGGTCAGTTCGCCTCCCTGCTGTTTTCCTCATATCAAATATGCACAGCCGGAGTCTGCTTTTGTCCGGCCGACCAGTAACGTACCGACTGCTTTTGTTTACACCAGCAGCCCCTTCATTCCTTCTTGTTGTGATGGATCATATCTGTTCTCTTGAGACCTAGCGCAGTGTTTGGAATGATCCATTTTCTGACAATATTTTCAGCAACTGCCACTGCAGATTATGCCTATCAATGGAGATGTTGAGGATGTTGAGGATGCTGAGGACGTTGAGATGTGCTTTACGATGACTCATGTGCAATTTTCTAACATCTTTGCTGAAAGGCCAGCCTGACCATATCTGCTATGGTTGGGAGGCATCCATCTAGATTTGGTTACACGCTCACACATTTATACATAGACAAACACCCACACACTATACAGTCACATTCTCTTGTCCTCATTCAGCCCTGCATTTGACTACAAATATGAATGGATATACTGCTTTATCTACTGAAGAGAAAACTGTGATGAAAAGTAAATCATTTGATATATGTACTAGCAGAAAGAAAAAGGAGAAAACAATGTGTGAACCAGTGCAATACTTTGAAGTTCAAGTATCGATAGGCAGCTGAACTGGTCTCCAGATATTTTAAGAGTAATAACGAAATTCCGTCTTCATTTAAAAGAGAAGATTTTGAAATCTAGCTGTGGATGTATTATGATAAATGTCATTTGACTTTAAGTTGGATTAGGTTTAGCAGAGAAATATTGCAGAATATTTTCACTTGTAGACAAAGATTAAAAAGACTGAAAAACAAGTATAAAAAGACTTGAAAGATCTTGTCAAATGGGAATTATATGAATACATTAGGAAGGTGTGACAAATACATTAATGTGCAAAGATAAATAATGGGGTTCTGTATTATATTTACAGCACTATGACTGTATTGTTGCACGTTTGAAAAAAAAGAAAATCCTGACTGGCATTTAAATAGACAGTGTTGGAAAAGTGAGAAACATGCTCCCATAAAGGGTGACAGGACACAATTCATGATCAGCACAATGCAGCCTTAGACAAGGATCTGCCTCATCTCCCCTTTAAAGGATTTCAATATCCCATGCATGATTCAGGAAGCCATTATTTCATTTTAACGATGCCTGAAAACCCTCAAGACAGGCAGCAGGAAGTAGTTTGGTGCGGCCCAGGATGCTCTAAAACTGTAAGGCAGGTTGAAGTTGCACTTAAAGAATGACCAAAATATTGTCAAGTATCCAAGAGGAGTTCCAGCAGCATTCCTTCACTGCGCCGTACTGTATTTGCATCAGATGTCGGTATGTGTTGTCTTTTGCTCTGAGAGGGTCTGAATGACTGTGGTTCGCCCAGGACCTAATGCATCTGACCTCCTTTCACTAATGGAAACAGGCCTTTTAGATTTACTCAAGGCTGAAATCTCTTGTTCTCTCCATCCAGTGCATCTACCCCAAAACAGGGGCTGCTCGCTGGCTAGTAACAACACATATAGCTCGCAGGCATTTCTCCCATGTGCGTGACCTAAGCCATTTCATAGAGTGAACTTGTTGTGTGTGATGAATACAGATAGGTACCCCTGGTTAATGGCTGTTACTGTCTAGGGAACAGACTTGGGAGTACAAACTTTGACACAAGTTGTGCATATACTTTTCTTTGATACAATACACACTTGTGCAAAAAACCCACTCTGGATTCAATATGTCCTTGGCCTGTCATGTTCCATTTCTCTTTCCTCCTCTCAGATCATTAAGGGGGAATTGATGCTGCCTGTTCATTATACAAGGGCTAAATGGAACCACAATGAAAATCTGCCACTCACTGTCACTCATGATTGCATTATTCCATTACCGTCCATCCGCAGAAGGCTCTCAAGTCAACTCATCAAGTACAGCCAATGATGCTTTCCACTTCCTATTTCCTGCTTCCTGTTTCTCACCATGAATCTTTAACTAACCAATTAGTAACCTCTTATTTGCTGTTGTTCCAGTTTGTCGTGCCCTGCAGCTTTAGAAGGTATTGTTTCATAAACAGACATTAAATATGAATAACCTTGTGAGGATGAGAGCTGGGATATATTATTTAGGGGAGAGGAGGATATTACAGCTGTTTGGATGGATCAAGCCAAGAAGTCACGGTTGATACAGAGGCTAGGATCAAGTTCACGGCAGGAGAAACTGCGGGGGGTGACGCGACTCCTCTTATTATGTGACTCAAACCAGTCTATGAAAGTCATTAAATGATTAGCCTACAATTTGGGAAATACACCTTTTTTCACACTCTCTTCCTTGTCGGGAATTAGATGAGAAGATTGATGCCGATCTCATATCTGTTCTTTAAATACAAAGCTACAGCCAGGAGATGGTAAATTTGTGTCAGCATATAGACTGGAAACGCACCTAGACCGGCTCTGACCAAAACAATTCACATGCCAGCACCTCTAAAACTCACTAATTAATGTGTTTTGTCTCATTTGTCTAATCTCTAAAAAGACTGAAGTGGAAAAAATTACAACTCAAGCTGCTTACAAGACTCAGGGATATGACTGCTCCCATTTATGAAGTAGTGTGGCACACAACCTCCTGTAAAACTGGATTGTGATTTTTTTCATATGGATTAAATGTATTAAACACTACTTATTAAACAAACAAGATATTGCGTGCTAATTAGTGAGCTTTAGAGGTTTTATTAGGCAGATTCTTTAGCTTTGGAAGAAGTCAAACTACAAGATATGTATCCCTGTTTCCAGGCTTTGTGCTAAGCTAAGTCGTTGGTATTTACTGTACAGACATAAAAGAGGTATTGATCTCATCATCTAACTCTTGGAAAGAAAGTGAATAAGTGTATTTTTTCAAAATGTCAAAGCGTTCCCTTTGAAGCACATCTGATTGTTAGCAGACATATAAAGAGTGTGTTTAGAAGATTTCATTTACTTTAAAGTTTCTAAACATTATCGAATTTAAAATGTGACACACTGGAAAGGAGGAACCACGGGCACCGTTGGCACAAAAAAGGGGACAGGTGTGATTACACTGTGTGGTCCAAGTTGCGATCTCGTGTTGTGCTCTTGGGATGATCACAAGGTTAGTTTGTCCTCTACAGGTCCAACCAACATAAAAACACCCATGCTGTACTTGGTAAAAAAAAAAAAAAAAAAAAAGGAGCATCCTCACATAAGATCCTGAAGATTCTGTGTCACATCATGATTTGCAAGGTTTGCAGTAATATGTCAGAGCCCACACGTCCTCGAGCCCCCTAAAGAGTAGAAGTGAAGAATACTGAGTCAGTAGATGAGTGTCCAACTCACGTCTCAATTATTCCCTGTACTGTAGTGCCGAGTCATCGCTTAGACAAGTTTTTACCAACGGCCAAGATTGCTTTTGGGACAGGGATGCAATATGGTCCAAAGCAATCTATCCTTGTGTCAATATGTCAAAACACCATCATTCGTTTTTATAATGCTGCTGATTGTTAGTGCAAAGCTTCTCTGACTGCACTCCATTTGGTTGATAGTACTGGGAGTCTTTCACAGAAACTTGTTATCATGGATGATGAATAGTAGACTTGGTGTTATCATACTGAATAACATGAGCTGTGATACATTGGTTTTATTGGGCATTATACAGTTTTTTTATGCAGGAGATGCAGCTTCAGGGTTGATTTAAGGTCCTCTGCTGCTGCACGACAGCCACAAAGGGAGATGCTTGTTGTTATTTTTTTATGTACAATCTCTGTCTCTGTATTTTTAAATACAGTCTTATTAAGAAATAAATCCCAAGAAGAGGTATGAGAATGGATAAAATAACGAACAATGAGATGAAATACAATGATAATACAATTACTCACTTATTTGATCTTAATGCAGAGGACTCTGGCAAGAAAGGCAAATGGTGTTTTTTCAGCAAATTTTGCCAAAATGCAACACAGCCTAATTTGGCAAGGTGCTGTGGCGGCCAGTTAGATACATGCAAGCACACATTCCTGGTAAATAGAGTCTGATGATCATTTCGAGTCTTTCCTCTTTTAAAGTCCTGTCTCATATTTTTTATAAACAGCTGTGCAGTGTTTTGGTGTGTTTTTGATAAACCTTCAGAGCCACAGATCTATATTTCAAACTGGGATCCTTGTATTGTATTTCTCGTCTCAGCGGTACCTGAGGCAGCATGCCCCCACCAGCGCAGGCTTCTCCGCTGTCTCAACACAGGGTCCGTTATTGGTCTGAGCGCCTGCTTAGTCATATAACCACCAACCCACTCCAGCCTTTAAGTCGAGCATGTAAATATCTACTTGAATGCCCCTGTAAAGCCAGTCATTCAAACTCTCAGCGTGATCATACAACAAAGTCGACCTGTGAAACCATATTACCACATTTACCATATTAAGGGTATCCATTCCACAGTGAGTAAGAGTTCTTGTTATTAAATTATGAATTGTGTTTTTAATCATGGAAGGCAACCAGTGTGATTCACTAATTGTTTTATACCTAAAGGCATGCACCCAAACTGGAGTGATGAGACTTCCGTTGAAGCGCACATTATCTGTATATGTGTACAGATGATGAATGAATGCAGAGTGTGTTTTTCGACTTGCATCCCTCATGTCTCACATCCATTATGCCTTGACTTTGTTCACAGAGCTCACCTTCACGTGGATCTTCAATGAGTACCCGTCGTTTGTCATCCAGGACACTCGGCGATTCGTGTCCCAGAAGACAGGCAACCTCTACATCGCCAAAGTGGAGCCCTCTGATGTGGGCAACTACACTTGTGTAGTCACCAACACAGTCACCAAAAGCAGTGTGCAAGGACCACCGACTCCCCTGGTGCTGCGGGTTGACGGTACGACGGTGCCACCCTTACTGAACTCTACAGAGAGCACAAAGGAGAGGCAGAATGATGATTTACTTTTTGTTTTTACACTAAAAAATTTGAGCCTGTGCAACTTTCAAATTGCAAATGTAGTGACTTTAATTAGCTATAGCCTGGCAAGATAACAAGTTTTAAAAGGTGAAAGTTTTAGCTGGCAAACATAGATTTTGCCAGCTGCTGGTTAACTGTTGCCAGCAAACGGAATCATCTGTTGCTCATTTATGTCCGTGACTTGGCTTACAAAACGAAACTGTTTACTGCCTGCTTAGCATGTTCAAGATAGATAGTTTGCGAAATTACACACTACTCCGAGTTGAAAAGTAAGCAGACTGCATGCTTTTGCCGCCCAGTATGCCCAAAAGAGTGGTGAGTCTCTTGGTAAAACACTCTGGCCGATCGGATCATCAAAGTTTTTTTTCTTTGAATCTGACCAGTTTGTAAAAACGAGAACCCTGAGTGGACTGGTGTCAACCTCATGAGGCAACAAGCTACTGCACCATTTCATCTTTTTTCTTTTCATGTTGAAACAAGATAGGCTTGTAATTATGCTTGGCAGATGTTTGATGCTATGTAGACCACCAATATAGGCTCAGAGTATGATTTATAGTTGGTATTTGAAATCACAAGCCCGACAGTGGTCAGAAATGTCACAAGCAGACATTCCCCCCCTAAGCCACACAGTACAAAGTGTTGAAAGAAACTGAGTCATAATTTCTTTTTGCTAACACAGTCATGTCCTAAGCTTTGTTTTGATTTTGTTTCTTTGTGACCTTTTCAGGCCTTAAACTGAAAACAATCCCCTCAGACTGGTGTGGCATCAACTCTATGTTTCTCTTTGTAACTCCAGGTGTGATGGGTGAATACGAGCCAAAAATCGAAGTCCAGTTCCCTGAAATTGTTCCTGTCGCTAAGAGCTCAACTGTCAAACTGGAATGTTTTGCACTCGGAAAGTACGTCCCACTGTGTAATATTATGCCAGAGTCATATCTGTGCCATTTGTTGTTTACTGTAGCAATCTTAAGCTGCGTGGTAATGCATGGAAACCCTTGTGAAGTGATTTAGAGAACAGCAGATTTCACATGTTAATGACTTTTTCTTGTTCTGTGTACCCAGAATATGCAGAGCAGAAACGCTCCATGGTTTCAGATTAATTTAACATTGACATATTTGGAAAACATTGACATAGTTTGTCAGTGTTTTCCAATATTTCATTGTTATCATATGCTGTATGTGTCTTCAGCTAAGCTAAATCCCTAGATAAAACAATCTTGAGGAGTACTTTTCATTTCACAGCACTTGATGTGTGTGTTATATTTTCATACCTTTAGCCCAGTGCCAACCATCAGTTGGAGAAGAGTGGATGGAGCCTCTTTTGGCAGGAAGGTGGACATAAATAAAGCCAGCGGAGTTTTAGAGATCCCATACTTCCAGCAGGAGGATGCAGGGATATATGAGTGTGTAGCTGAAAACAGCAGAGGAAGAAACTCGGTGAAAGGAAAGCTGTCTTTCTATGGTGAGTAGGAGGATGGTTTCGCTGACTTTGATCTAAAACTTAACTTACTTCACACTTCTTGTCTAGGGAACAAGAAAATATCTTATGCTTTCAACCTGTCAGTTGTCTCCCTAACATATCATGTGCATTTATGGGCTTTTACCAAATCTTCTACCCAGTGATTCATGGCCTCAAAGGTTCACTAATACTGGGCCTGATCGAAAATGTTGCAGAATCAAAGGGGAGCTTTGGTGTGAGTCTAACAAAAAAGTTTTATTTGTTGTCATGCAATCTGTAGCTTTTATTAGAACTCATATATAACGGCATCATATAGTGGAATGTGGTAGTAAATTAACCTATTACCAGTAGTTCATTTCTGACAAGATCTTTATTGTGCCAGCGGCTAACATGGGCAGTAGTGCACACAGATTTATACCACCTTTCAGGGAGAGGTGATTTTTCCCTCACCAACACTGGACTTATGGCCCATATTCTGAGAAAGCTTTTAATGGCCCTTGATGAAGGATTTTTATAGTTTCTCTCTCCATTATTTTGCAGTTTATGCATTGATGATGTCTGCCCACAAGGCCCTGTAGGGATGTGCTTGACTGAAATCATCAAATCCAGATTTTTCTTTCCTGTGAAGGAGGATGCCTTTGATATGATAATACAGGGTTTTTTCAGCACCTGTGGGTAAGATGAAATGCTCACAGTACCTGTAGGTAGGCTGGGGATTAAAAATGCTTTACTTTAAAGAGAAGCTCCAGTTCATAGACACTGGATCTTGACGAGTTAGAGGTCCAAATACTGGGGACAATGGTATGATTGTGTTACGGTCATTTTGTAAACAAAGTCGTGATGTTTCAACAACTTGTAACTATCACTGTCTTGGTGCATTGTTGCATGGCCTCTAAACCTTTCCTCTACTGTAGCTGTGTGGAAATCGTGTTTCCACTCGTAAGATTTAGGTCTTGTCTTATCTCAAAGCCTCGCAGACTGGCCGGCCGCCAGGTGATAAAAATCTGTAATCTCATTTTAAGCTCCCATAGACAGGCGCTTGTGGGACATCCATCAACTCTATAGAAGAATAGAAGAATCAATATTGGGATGTCGTGTTTGCGACACCCAACCAATGCGGGCACAGGAACAATAAGGGGTGACTTCTCTTTCGATTTCCCACTTAATTGTCCTTCTGTAGTTCCAGGGGATTTATGAAATTAGATCATGGTTTAGCAGTTGACTGCATTTGAATGGGCTCACACACGATCAGATTGATTTTGTATAGCGACTGGTTGCGTCATGCCTTCGCTTCCGTTATGATATATCTGACGGTCTCATTTGTAATATTGTTAACAGGTTGTCACATACTATTTGTTGCTGTACAGTGATGCATTTTCAATTCAGTACTGCTTGCTCTTCTCCAAATATATTTATTATGCAATTTATTTTTGTGAAAAGAACATAGAGAGAGCATATTTTTGATAACAAAATATTATCTCAATTAGCATATGGAGCTGCTCTCTTTTTCTCTCTAGGCTTTTTAAATATTACTTAAATGAGAATTTGTTCTTACCAAGTGAAATGCTCTTCAGGCAATGCATGCAGCACTGTTACCAAAGATAGGAAATACAAAGGGAAATAATAAGCAAGAAACTCCTTCATTAATTTTGAAACATACTGTTGTCGTCTTTACGTTACCAGGCGTTTTTCTGTCATCTGCGGGTGCCATGATTTTGCCTTTTAAGTTGTTAGGCACACAGTTTCAAAACGCCAACTGTTCTGGACAGGATGTGACAGTCAACTTCTGACCAGAACAAGCCTTGTGGAATCCACAGAGCACATTGTGACCAATTTAAAGTCCCTGTGTGTGGGCGAGTATTTGCCCTCCTAAAAAGTCCATGTCATGGATTGCTCTGCAGATACAGTTCTAGCTGAGACTGTACTCTCATGTTCCCGGAAAGAAATAAGATAAGGGCTTTTTTAATCAAGAAAAAATAATGGCATTATCATTATTAAAATTATTACATTATCAAAGTCACACAGCTAGGCAAGTAGACTAACTACCTCGTTCCCCTTGACCCTGGCGGGGCGTCCTGTATTTATGTGGGTGCCTCACAAGGGCCATAAATCTCCTTACACTGTTGCCAGAGATAAGGTGCTAGTCATTTATATGACAGTAGGAGCACTATCGTAAATATAGAGGCATTTTCTCTCTGAATTTCTGAAGTTTCAAAAGACCAGAATGCAACGTAGTCTGTGTTATTAAGTGCATTGCTAAAAAAAAATGACATGGTCAGTAAACATGATTCTTGTAAATAATTTGCATTAATATTGCTAATTCAAGCTGAATGTAGCAAACCTAATAGTTTATCTTTTACCTTTTAACTTTAAAGCGAATATTCTCAACCATTCGATCTTCCACAATTTAAGCTTGTACAGTTGTTTTTATTTATGTAATTTTTCAAGTGGAGGTCAGCTTTGGGTTAACTGGAAGTGGCTTTATGATTTGTGCACATGGATGCTTCTTTAATGAACTAATTGCGCGCTTGGTTGGTCCATTGATTTATTGTAAAAGTGCTGCATTCTGGTAATGTTCAAGCATCTGTGTGGCATTAAGGTGTTAATTTACAGTATGTGGTTTGTGACCTTTCAGCTCCACCTCACTTGACCGAGAAGCCTCAGGACGTTCAGAAGACCATTGATGACACTCTGGTGTGGGAATGCAAAGCCAGCGCCAAGCCCAAACCTTCGTACCGCTGGCTGAAGAACGGAGAACCTCTGGACCCCATGGAGGTCAGGGATTTCTCTTCTGCACATTCTTTTATTGCTTTTAATGGTAAAAACATGAACACGAGATCGATTCGTAAATTCCCTGCGATATAGAAGGCTGGACAAACTTAAATGAAAAAAAACAACAAACAAAGAAAAACAAATAATATGAAAAAATGCAAAGTGGTGCCACACGTTCAGTTTGGAACAGAGCACATCAGATGAGCAGTGCTAATTTGTGCTTTCCAGCTTTAATCAACACTCCGTCTTATCAAGGTGTGTAACACACTTATGTCAACAAACATGCTATGAAAGCTGCGAGGCTCAATTTAACAGGCTTGTATTTACATGGTATTATGTCAGTATTTTTTGTTATTACAACAGCCGTTAAGGAGTTCAGGGAGTGGTGACGAGCATAATGTAATGTGTAAGATGAAAGCTGATAAGATTATGGTATTCAGAACCATTTTACTTAAAGGATGCACTATGTGTTACTGCGCTGTGTGCCGGATTCATTTTGCTCAGAAGCACATAATGGTTTCCAACTCATAGGCTTGTACTTGGCAAGAACATGTCACTTTGATATGGCTGTATTTGCTTTTGACTAAATTTGGCATCAAAAGTGTGTGCGTATGTGTTGGGGGAGGGCGTTTGTATGTGTTTTGCAAAGAAGCCAAAGTGAGGCCATTTTCTGCCTGTCATCAACCAGGGACTCGACAATTTATCGCTCAATCTCTCCTATCTGCTACTCTCAATTTTGTCATTAAGTCTCTTCTCTCTGGGGAGGGTGGAAAATGCCTCATCATCCAAAATACATTTCACATTTAGGCAGTTTGCCTTATTTTGTGTTATTGTGCTGCCGGAGTGAGTGTGTTTCCTGCCGAAAAAGAACAGCTCTGGTAAATCCCGGTCACTGATAGTCAGTGTTTGGATTGGGTAATGAGCCCAAGAACGGCCTGTTGTCTTTTTGTCGGACATGTCTTTTAAGGGGGCAGGTGGGTTTGGTTTTCTGTAACTTGGATTGAGAGCTGGGCACTTAGATTAGAGAGCTGAATGTTGAAGCACACACACCGAAGAAGATTACAGTGTTGCACCAAAATGGGTTGTCATTATGACACAGAAGTAGTTATCTGCAAATTCTGTATGTCGAGTAAATAAAAATTAAATCTGTATAAATAGGCATCATCCGTCATCAGTGGCTCTCTGTTATTTTGTTAATTTTGACTGACAAAGGTCACTTCCCTTATTTTTCCACACGTCCTTAACCATAGGAAACACTTATCACTCCACCTGTGCATCTCTACTATTGCTTTGTAAATAACATGAAAAAAAATCCTTTGGCGTGGGACCAAGGTAACTTATTCTCTGTACATGTGGCTATATTAATGAGGTGGGGTGTTACCATTTTCAAAATGCCATCGTCAACAGCGGCAACAGTAAATCAATTTCCAAACCCAAAGGTCAGCGATGTAGAGAGAGAGGTAGAAGGAGAGGAAGGCCAAAGGGGCCATTTGTTATTCCTCATTAGAATGGATCAGTCCTCCTCTCCCTCTCCCTCTCTTTATCTCAGCATCTCTGGTGCTCGCTCTCTCTTTCTTACGCTCTCTTTTAAGCTTTTTTTCCTCCCACTTTTTCCTGTCTCTCTCTCCATCTCATTTTGGGCCCCCTCCAAGGGAATTAAATGGCGCAGAGGAGGGCTGTCACTTCAAAATGTCACCCTGGTGAAACAAGGACCTACTCACGCTTGTATTTTTCCACACCAACACCAGCTCCCCCTATAGTCAGATACGTGTGTGTGTGTGTGTGTGTGTGTGTGTGTGTGTGTGTGTGTGTGTGTGCGTGTGCGTGTGCGTGTATGTTTTTGAGACATTTCTACCTTTGACCTCTAAAGTCCGGGACCTGCCTTCTGAGGAGTTACTGTGTCCATGATTTGACTTTTTACAGCTCAACTTGAAACAGTGCTGGTATCAGAGAAGAGTCAAGCATAATTAATGACGGCCATAAAGCAGGCCAATGCACCATTTGTCTCCAGTGCTAAAGAGATTGTGATAGAGACACCGCTGAGTCTCTGAGGGTTTTCTAACAGGGCAACGGGTACAGCGTAGTGTGGCACCAACCCATGCACTTACACAGATCTCTTTCATCTCTTTCATCCCCCTGGGCCCTTGCACTGTGTAACCTAAAAAGGACCATCTATTATCTATTCAAAGTCGCTATGGCTTTCTCTCTCTCTCTCTCTCTCTCTCTCTCTCTCTCTCTCTCTCTCTCTCCCTCTCTCTCTTTCTCTCCCTCTCTCTCATCCTTTATCCCTTGAACACACATATAAGCATCCAGTCCCGGCCAAAAAACCCAGGGACTTGTGTTTCACTTGGACTCCGTGGCATCCACACTCACCCAGGACCCCCAGGATCTGGCGGTGGCTTTAGCGCCAGGTCAGCCGTGTGTCCATTGTGTGGCGGGGGCCTCGGAAAGAGCCCTATTTGAAGATCGTCAGCAGTGTCACCGACTAATGTTAAGGGAGAGTCCTTGTCTTTTCAAGTGGCAGTGCTGTAATGATTCTAGACGACAGACTGGCGGCAGGACCCTCTGGACTACTTTGTCAGTGACATTAAAAGGTCCAGCTACACTCAATGGGAAAGATCAAGGGCAAGAACAATGAGTGCCGCCATACTTAAATTGACACAACTATAAAAAGGGAGCAGAAAGCAGTGCCAAGCCTTGTAAAGGTCAAAAGGAGCAGTGGGAAGAGCTTTATTCAGGTGTTGTTATTACTGTCTATACTCTGTGTAGAAGTTTTTTAACAAACAGCATCACCTGCTGCGCATTTTTTTTTTCTCTGACACCTAACACTGTATGATACCTGGTTGAGTACAAAACAACCTGCATCCTGACTAATTCCTCAGAGGTTTGATTTCAGCCGCCGTTTGATGGTGTCTCAGTGCTATGTTAAGCAGCGAGGGGTTATGTAGTCACTGCGGGCCTATTAAGACCACAGAAAATTAGCAGCATTTCAATTATCAGCCCCCCAAGGAGAGAAAAAGTGTGGCTAAAGCTTGAATTAGATCAGGACATTCTTCAGAATGAACACAGTTGGGATCGTAGTACTTAAAATGCCCATATATAGCCCTAATTACCCACCTCAAAGCAGTTTTAGATCAGGATTCTCATATGAACACCTAGTATGTCATACTGTTATGGCACTAATTAGACTGTTTAGAATTTTCCTTACACTTCACACATTTCTTATACAAAGTGAAAGGTCAGTCTTGAAACAGTGTGACAGTATAGATTTTGCGGTCAACAAAAAATGATGTTGTTTCTCTGTTAAGCGGTTGTTGACTTTAGATTATTACATTAGCCATGGATGGTAGGTTAGTCTAAATTAAGATAAATACTTCTTTGAAAGTACTACTGGGAGAACACAGCTCCCATAACACGTGGAAAGTAATAGAATTTACAGTGACCTTTTATTACTTATTTATTGACCCACAGGAAACAACAGAACAATAATTGTAGAAGCTATTAAGTAAACCACACAAACACAGTGTAAAGACGTTCTACTGTGCCAAGTAAAGAAACATAGTGTGCTAAAATAAAAAAAGTAATGGTCTTAATATTGCTGGTTTGCTAAGTGTGTGTCACTGCTGTAATTACTATTTAATTGCTTGTAACCATCATCATCCTAAAAGTGTATGGTTTGATCACTGTATTGACATGAGTGTAAAACGCCCATTCTTTAGATAGATATGTTTTTGTAGGAACTTTACACATGACAGGCTTGTGGATTTGTCCTTGCTTTTTTCCAACCTGCAGAATAGATTATGGTAACACCCATTTCATTGGTCGTCCTGTATAAAAGCCATCCAACAGCTTTTCGCTCATTCAAAAACACAGCTGCCAGTATTCTGAGTAGGACCAAAAAAATTTGACCACTGTCACCCCAATTCTCAAACAACCCCGCTTTCTATCTGTTCATTACAGGGATTGACTTTAAAGTTTTTCTCCCGGTCTACAAAGCAGTGAATAGTCTGGCTCCGGATTACATATCTGACATGCTATCAGTTTGTCTACCCACCAGATCTCTCAGGTCACAGGACAGACATTTCCTCACGATTCCAAGAGTGTATACAAAATCTGCCAACAGAGCTCCCAGTGTTTATGCACCTAAAGTGTAGAGCATCTTACCTGCTGAATTGAGGTTTGAAGGCTGTTTGTGAATGTTATAACCTATTCTCTATTATTGTATCTCTCTGTAGAGCACTTGGAATTTCTTTTGCATATTGTGCTTTACAAATAAACTTGAACTTGCTCATATGTCAGCAAACCCTGAGTCTAGTGCGCTTGTACTCTTTGTTCTTTTTATATAACAGTGGTTTTATATAAACAGGTGTCAGTACATCTGAGGGATTAATGTCAGATTTGTTGGAGGATCATCCAGGGAGGTGTCTTAGCATTTTTAGGACCAGAATGGTTCATGTGAATCTGCGGTCAGTTACTGTAATGTCTTAGCACACTGTGAGGATTTTATCTTCCTCTCTCAACAGACTTTTTTTCTGGGCTCTACTAATCAATATTTTTATAAATTAACAATGGATCAAATGACTGCATGTGTAATGCGAAAGGGGTTACTGTGGTGACACAACCACAATGAATTGTCACACACTGTACCTTTCCCAGCAACAACAGACACACACAGTTAGTGACAAGCTGGAGCCAAAGATATTTTTCCAGGAGCTGGTGGAGACCAAAGAGGCAAAATGATGGTGAATATTGGACGTTGGCGTCCAGAAACACGAACAATAGGAAAAAGCAGAGACACGGTATGATTTTGATAACAGTGCTTTCATCACATATTCATTAACCAAGGGCATAAGTATTTGAAGGAGCATACAACAGTCCCAGGTCATAATTGGATGTTGGGTCTTATTTTTATGCCAGGGGCAACCACTCAAAACCTTCTGCTGACTGTTCATCCTGTCTAAACCTGTTTAGTGTTTTCTGTCAGGGTAGCACAGCGGCCTCCATTTCAAGTCACATTGTGTTAAATGCATGCATGCGTGTGTGTGTGTGTGTGTGTGTGTGTCTTTAGCAGGACAGAGTTCAGACGAATAATGGAGTGCTGACGATCAGTAGCCTGAGTCTGGCTGACATCGCCATGTACCAGTGTGTGGCGGAGAACAAGCATGGCCGAATTTTCACCAACGCTGAGCTACGAGTCATAGGTAAGACCAAACACACAAGACTCCGAATTCATTTAGTGGAGTTGTGCTCATGTCATCTTCTCTTCCTAATCACTTTTAGATGGTAGACACTTTTTTTTTGGCAAGATGATTAATGTGCCAAAATAACTACGAGCACTATAATTAAAGGTGTATATTTGAGGCCATATCTCCTACGCTCACAGTCGTATTGGCAGAACATTCACTACATATGTCTGGAGATGTGTAGTAAATGTCTTTTGCCAATTGGATCACCGAAATAATTGTACAATTTTTTCCCCTATCGCTCTGTTTTTTCAATCAGTGCTCTGTTACTTTTTTCTTTTACGGACAACATTTTCAAAAAATGATGTACAGGATCTTGAGGGGAAATTCATCCATTTAAATTAAAGTTGAGCACATAAAAACATTTTTTTTCTGTTCTTGCTAAAAGTGCACAATAGTCTGTCTCTTATAATCAAATAACCACACGGGATGCTGGTCCGCCCTCAGGTGGGAAAGTTGAAGTGACTGGGGAAGATCAGCTGTGTGCACTGAGAATAGCAGGGAGAAGAGAGCAACACTTTGCTTGGTTGTAATAGTTGGCAGCAGAAAATCTTCAGCTGCAGTGAAGCTCCTATGTCTGCTGTGAAGGAAATTAAATGTCTTTTATTTAGTCTGTTTGTTGTTTTAGTTAGTTTCTAACTGTAGAGGCCATCTCATCACGGAACATGAACTTCATGCCACCGTTTATATAACTGACACAAGAACACGCACTGGCTAAAAGTAAAAGTTTAGTATGTTCAAGGTCCTTCAGGCTTAAAAGGCAGACAGGTAGTTGGCAACAGTAGTCAGACAAATGCAGGTATCATTAAAGACTGAGAATATATAATTATCTGGGAGAGAAGAGTTGTGAATTGAGTTTATATGTACTTAGAGTAAAGCTTCTATGTGTCTGGTTTACTGTAGAAATCAAGTGCAAAGTAAAAAAAAGTAATTAAGTCCGTCAAAGCCACAGATGACTCTAATATAAACACATATGTCCAAAACAGATCAGTAAGTGTGGTAATGAAAAGCCTGTACAAACAATTCTCATCCTTCTCATCCACAAAATGTCATGAGACCATATTGGCCACTACGATACTATTTCTTAGGGTTTACTGATGTGCACTTCCTAAACATGATGTCCTGTTCTTTAATAGAAGACAGGGGACTTATCTGAGAGTCTCCCTGCCCTTTAGTGGGAACAAAAGAATCTACACTTTGTATTCTGCGCCTCTTTATTAAAGGATAATTTTGCAACAATAATTGTTTAAAAAATCCACTTTTCTTTCTTTTTTGCAGTCACTCCAGAGAAAGAAAACATTTTCCAAACATGGTTAGCCATACCTGATAAATCTATACACACTACAGTCCGGGCAACAACAACAATTACTTTCATTATTGATTAATCTGACAATTTTTTTTGATTAATAATTTAATAGTTCACACCTTTGATAGATGTATAGTTTCTTATTGGCAGTGTAATATTTGTTAAGCTATTGTAATTTTCATCTATAATAATGTCTGTTTGTCAAACTAACACAAAAACAACTAGGGCCAAACCTAGCATATTTCTGGGCCACATATGGTCAGTGTGCAGAATTGGGGACATACAGTATCTGAAACCTGTTGTGGAAACACTGTAAACAGCTGACATCATTGCGTCGTATTTACGTTCTGCCTTGTGTCGGCTTTATTTGTTTGGTTCTCTCCTGTTCTCTTTGCTCACAATATCATGTATTATATAATATTATATACAATATTAAGTACTGTATTTTAATACAGCCAAATTCCGAATAAAGCTGGTTACCAGTCCGACTGAACAAGCTATTCTGCTCGTCTGCTCCTTTTCAATCACACGTAGAGCTGATCTTTACAATAACGCCATGAATTTATAACATAGAGCTTTTTTATCTGTCCGTGAATAAGTGGGATGTTGCTTCTTCTGCAACAATGAAGTTAAAAGGCCCATCGGCTCGTGTGATGATCTGCCAGGAAGGGCTCGTCTGTCTCACTCTCGGTTTAGACACTCACATTGGTTCATTAATTAATCGAATCGAATGCAGTTCTGGCTGACTTTACCCCCACTGGTGACTCTCTTCTATGGAAAGTAGCCAAGGTTTGTCCAAAATGTCGCTATATTTGTCGCGAGGTACTTTTGAAAAAAAGTATCTCAATCTTGCGACAGATGCACAGTTGGCATCACAGCGGGCTTTAAAACGCCCACCTAATACAAACTGTTTGTACCAATTCAGTTTGAAAGAGCAATGGACAAACTCATCAATCGACCAATGGCGTAACTCCATCAGTCAGTCATTCAGTCAGTCAGTCACGGACATTTGCAATCATATGGCTGGCCAAAAATACTTCCTTACTTAACACGGTCCCCCTACAGCCAAGAAGATCTGTTTATATTTTGTCATACCTGCTGTATTTGTTGTACTTGTTACATTTATTTAAAACATGAGGATAAACAGATTTGAATGAAAACTGTAACTCCTCTAGTTCCTCCAAGAGTACATATAAATTCCACCCATGTGTTATGAGAAGACAAGTACGACAAATATCTATTCTGCTGTTGAAGGAGACGCTGGCATTTCGCACTTAGTGTCAAGAAATAATTGTGAGGTGCTCTGTGTGTATAAATACATGCATTTCATTGTGTGTATTGCTGGGTATGCACGCACACCGGCATGCGTTGGCAGGTGCTCAGCCATGTCACTGGCGCCAGGCTGTGTGTTCACTTTGAAGAGCTTTCTGCTGAGTCGGTGCGCATACAAAACAGCTCCAGACGACGGCGCCTTAGTAATTAAGGCCTAAAGGAGCAGCAACAAAGCCTCCCTCTCGTTTTACATTCTCTCGTTTTTGCTTCAGAGCCCCACGGCTTAATTCTTAATGCATAATATCCTTCTAAGGAAAATTCATGGAATTGGAAAACCCACTTTCTTTCAAATAAAACGTCTTCTTTAAAAGGATGTACCATGTCTGTTCCCCTGCATTTATGTGAGCATGCGGGCCTGCCTGTGTGTGTGCAAACACGTGTATACGGGTGAGGAAAGGAAAAGGATGAGAGAGCTGACCTACCTAATGGATGGAGTGACCTGCAAGCTTTAGGATGTTTCTCTACTGTCGTTTCCTCAATAGCTTCTACCCCTTTTGCTCCCCTCTCTCTCTCTCTCTCTCTCTCTCTCTCTCTCTCTCTCTCTCTCTCCGTCTTTCTGACAATAAATTAAACTTCCTCGTCTTTTTTATTTTTCTGCTGCTGTCTCACTCACAGGAATACTTACATTCCTCTCTCTCCACTCTCCCCATCAGCCATCGCTCCGGACTTCTCCCAGAATTTGCTGAAGGCCCAAACTCTGGCCCGACAGGGTGGCGACATTCTGATCGAATGCAAGCCCAGGATGTCTCCCCGTGGCGTGATTTCCTGGAGGAAAGGGAAGGAAGCCCTGAGAGAGAGCCACAGGTACCAGGTTTCTTTGTGTAGAGCAGTAAGTGCATTGTGAATGGGACCACAGTTGTTCAGTTTGTCTGCTTTACCTGCAGAATAGTCTTTCATTGACTTATTTTATTTTTCCCTACTTGATATTCATGGTGACAAACTGCAAAGAACACACAGTGTGACACAATACAATCTGAACTGCATAACACGTTCTGCACTCCGCCACTTTCCCCCTGCTATCTACATTTCTTCACTGAACTCCATTTTACTTTGCTCTCCCAGCTGTGCTCAGAGCTGGTCTCTGCACTGTTTACTTAAGGTAATTGGTCGTTCCTAGACTGCGGCACTTGGATCGATGTGCTGATCCATCAGCTCATTAGCAGCATGTAAGGCCTGGAGGGTCATTAAAGCGCAAGGCAGAGGATGATCCAGAGTACCACTGAGACGCACAGGAAGCAGATGAAATACCCAGAAGGACTGATCAGTGACTAGCTGCTGAACAACATACATTCTTCTGTGATAGAAGTGGTGACACCAGGGGAACCAGCTGGACACCTTGTTTTATTAGAAATCGGGTTAAGTGCAGATCAATGCAATACGTGTGTGTGCTGCAGAGGAGAAGAAGAAAGAAAATAAATGTTAATCAGACCTGAAAAAGAAACGCCTCTCCCCCTGAAGAAATAACGCTGGTCAAGGTAGCAGTAGGATGTACAGCATAATCAGTGGCCGGTCAGGATTCGTACTGCTTCTTCTCACGTGATAGCAAACAGGGAGATATGCAGATATGGTAGAAGGCAGCTTTAAACTACAAGCCCGTTGGTAGTGAAGTGAACACGCACTTTATCTGTTTCATCTGCACAAGCAGGCAGTCACAGGAAACATATACATTTTGGTGATAATTGCACTATTGCGGGTCTCACAACCTTGAAACGTTGATGGAGATTACATAAGGAAGAACCAAGACACCCTGATGTGCTGCTGCACTTTTAATTTTTGCTCTGAGAGGAAAATCTGTCATTGTATGTGAGCTACACAAATGACTCAATAGTGCATTTCCACCGTTTGATAAGATCTTGATTTTTTTTTGCAGGGATGTGCCAGCAGGAAAAAGAGCACACCTGCTGGCACATGCAGTGACATAGTGGGGGTTCAGATTTCTCATTTGATATGGGATTAATTGTTCAACTGGCTCAGCAGCTTTTTCCACACCCAACCTCTGGGATATTCATCCTCACCACAGTGGGAGTGCAGCACATTTAGTCATGTCTCACCTTCCCCCTATCAGACAGTATGCTGGGGAAACTAAGATGTTTGTTAATGCAGATGATAATACCAGGCTGAGACATCACGGTTACAGGAGAGAGATGTTTTATTTGAGGGGGAGCAGCAGAACCAGCACCAAGATTATTGGTTGCAAAGGCCTGCTAAATGTTGGACTCAGCTTGCAGATTTATCATCCTCTTAAGTACTGAAAGGAAAATGCATCCATAGTGCAATGTGCAATATCAGTCGCGCCCATAAAGGCAAGATTTCCCATTTGAGATTTAACGTTACAGCCTCGCCCTGAAGTGGGTGAGCTGCATACAAGATGTTAGGCTTTGACATTATTGCAGCATCTCTCGCAAACCTATTCCCCGGGTCCTGGCTCGTTAGCATTCACTTTCCTCCATATCGAAATGGGGCGGCTAGCAATGCTATTACAGCAGTGGCATATCACTAATCCATCCCACTGGCTCAACTAAAATACCCATAATTCCTTCTAATCTTCCAGGGATAATGTTTTCAAGGATCTGGAGCAGGGGAGAACAAATCAACTAAGAACACAGGCAGGATCTGATTAGTTAATGAAATCATGAAATGGTGATACCTACATCAGCTCATATCCCAGGCTTGCATAACAAGATAGCCTTATAACAGGGTTGCAGTGCACTCACAAAGGAAGCTATGAGGTTAACGATAAAGGGCTTACCCTAATTTAATTTCACAGCTGACCACTGCCAGCAACTGTGAAACGGATATAGGAAACAGCTCTTAGGAATATTACCTTTAGATTGAACCACTGTGTTTGAGATTGTTATGCTAAATGACATATATTGCTTTATCAAGTAATGTGAATTCATTTATAATCCTGCTTCTAAAACAGAAAGATCTTCCCGGATGTGTTGCCAAAACATAATGTGCATCGCTAGTGAATTAATTAAGCACGACTTGAGAAGACTGCAAGTTCCAAGTAATGTACTGACTTAATTATGCAATCCTACTTAAGTGGTTAAAATAATGTTTTTCATTTACAGTCTCTTAGTTTTTGTTACACCAGAGAGAGACACAGCAGGCTTTTAGATTACAGCCAGTAGCTCACTTTAACACCAACCAATAAGGTTGAGGTAAAGTGCCTGTTTACTATATCACACTGCTCAAGATTTTATGTGCCCCACAAATTTTCCCCTATACCTTAATTGCTCCAGGGCAACATTTGAGAGGAGAGGGAAAGAAGGGAAAGAAGGGAAAGAAGGGAAAGAAGGGAAAGCGTTTCAGACAGATAATGCTCCCTACATCTTTATCCTGAACCGTTGCTTTGTAGCGTTGGTGAGGAGGAAGCCTGACATAGGCTACTGCACAGTTTAATGGCAAGTCTTATCTCTGTGACATCTCATATCCATAACTCTTTGTTATAGTCCATTACAAAGGAAGGCCTCAGTTCAGTTAGGAGAATATACCCCTATAACCATGGGGAATGGACTCTGTCAAGGAGGCTAATGTATTTGAATTCTTGAAGTCTTTAAGGCGATACAGGTCATTTTTGATCATTTTGGGAGGTCCTGGCTGCCTTCAAGGGATCTTTTAGAAAGGAGTGTTCAAGTCTTTCTTTGAGACACTGGCTCAACCCCATTACACCGTCATGTGCAGTTTAGAAGATAAGATGGGAGCTTCCAGTGAGGATTTGCAAGGCATGGCATTTATAAGTGGGGTAATTCATTTCAAATGTGGTCAGGAAATTGTTCTACAACCATGGTTGAAAGGCAGTATCAAAAATTTGTGGGATATAATTTGATCAAATTGGCATGACCTTTCTGACTGAGGGAATGAATTGTTGATAGATTTTCTACAGGAGCTTGAATTTATAAAAGAGGTGAAGCTGTAGCATTTTCTGCTTTGCATCCATCAGAAATGTCAATAACATATTTCTCCCACAAGCATTCAATGTTTACCCAGTGTTTAGTTTCTTTCTTTGACAAATTACTCTTCAAGGAAGAAATCCCAGCACAGGGGAATTATCATAAATATCCTCCTTTAGTCGGTTAAGCCGTGGCATCAGAATCTAAGTCTAACGACTGTTTCACGTCATGAAATATTAATCTGTGCTCATGAGGCTTAATGGACTGTAATAACTTTGTAATAACCAGGCCAAATTAATTATTAGTTCAACCAGCAGTGGCTGTCTTGTTAACTCAAGGGAACTTATTTTTAACAGTGTGATATTTTATTGATCCCTGTAGGGATTTTATCTTCATGCGTGCCCCCTGTGGGGAGATCAGAGCTGATAGAGACGCTGATAGAGTTGCTGAGGGACATCTCAGCAGATTCTTGACTCCAGTTTGCCAACAATAGAGACAGAACTCCTGTCCTTTTGTTTCTCTAAAGTTACACAACAGATATTCAGATTTCACTTTTTAATTTTTAATAAATATGGAAGAAATTCTTAAAACATATTTTCATTTTATCATCAATGGTTATTGATAGTAGACTAAAGGGGAAAAAATGAGATAATTCTATCAATTTAAAATTACATCTACAACTAATAAAGTGTGCAAAAAGTGAAGGTGTCTGAATAATTTCTGAAGTTATTACATTACATTGTTCATCCCTTTACTAATTAACAAGGATTAAGAAGTTCTTCGTCTTTGCCTTTTCTAAATCTCCTGGATTTCAGCAAGTTTTTTCACATTTGTCTCATCACAGAACAATTACAATTAAATTGTGACAACAGGTCCAATTGACACCCCAATAAGTGGCAAAAGATGGGAGGGGGCGCGTAATTTATTCTCGTTTGATTTTTCCATTTCATTTCCAAAAAAAAAGATGTTTTAACTAATAGATAACACGACAATGTAGATTACAAACCTTATTAGGTTGAAAGCCAAATCAACAACTACCTGAGTTATAATTAATAGAATTAACACAGAAAATGTAGTTAGTCAATGTAAAACTTATTGCTGACACTGTATTGAAGCTGCATTTATTTCAGACTATTTACTTTGAGAACCAAGTTAAGTCAAAGAAAGCAAATAGCATCCCCTGAAAGTGCTGGGAAACATTTTTCAGTGATGTGAAACAGAAGGAGAATCCAGGAAGTAAGCAAAAACTTCAGTCACACTGTCTTCAACGGGCTATGATAGATTACCTCCAGTAATTACAGAGATCAAAGGAGAGAGAACAAGAAAAAGATTTTGTCTGAATCAGCTGGAATGCCTTGTTAACAGGAAAGACAAAAGGATCAAACATGAACAGTAGGTATTAAAAATGAATTATTTAGTGATACATTATACCAAGCTAGTACTGGTGATATCTGATAATGTTTTGATGAAATAATGTTTTGTGTGCATGCTGAAAACATGAATAAATCCCTCTCAGCTTTGAGTACTCTGTGCAGCGTGTAGCCAGTTTGTCACTTAAGTAAAGGAATGCTTTTTTAGCATCATGCTAAATAGAATCAATCAAACATTTGATGTTTTTTCGTTGTATGCCTCAATCACCTGTGACCCTGTCGTTCATTTCAATTTTATAAAGTATTTGGGTGCATCTCATCAAACAAGTTTCCCTCTCAAATGCGTTCTTTCTTTCTTTATCCTCTAGCCTTGACTTTGCTCAAAATGGGGCAAAATGATAGGAGTTATGTATATTTCCTCATAAGTTCTTTGTGCGTTTTTTCTGTACACACAGTATTCAAGGCCTTGTTGACACTGACATGCTTTTAAGGACTCATCCCCCACAAATCTTTTCAGTGCTCCTGGAGGGGACATCAACATTTCTTTAGTTTAGTTTTTCATCTTAGAAATTTGTGCCCTCATGTTACTCTTCCAGCACTCTAGATAACAGACAAACAACTCTTCTAGAAATTAAATTTTTATGTGACTAAACTGGTGCCAGCAAATATGTCTTTTAGGAAACCTGAACCCAAGGCTGGATTATGTTCAGAGTCAACATTTTTTGTTTTTCATGTCTTTCTTTTTTTTTTTTTTTTTTTTTTTTGGATAAAATGAAGTGCTTGCATTTCTGAAGAACAGCAGAGTCACCAGGAGGTGGTTTGGGTGGATGGTGGGTGTACAAACCACACAACTATCACACTAGAGACTGGGATTTGCAGTCCCATCTGTGGTGAGGTTGAGAGAACAAACGCACTTTGGTTAAGGTTAAGAAAAGGCTATGTTTTTTGTGTTCAAAGTCACTGTGGATTTTTTTCTGTATAAAACCAGACCACGATCTCTCCCCAGACTTTAACCAAGTGCTGTGAGCATCTAAACATTACTGATATGTTCAGTATCAACTATTTGGGACTTAAATTAGCAAAATATCTTCATTACATTAATAGAAATCATAATCCGGTCTCCATTCCGTTTCCTACAAAACATACAGTATTTACTGTTGCAGTTCTGCTTCATAGTTAAAAAGCACAAATAATATAATACTGTGATTATCTGGATTAAATATGAGCAGGTGAACAAAATGAAGAAAACTAGGTGCGTCGTAGATGAATTTAATTGTTGCTGTGAAAAGAAACAATGAAGTGAAAATGAGACTTTCTTCTCATACAGTGATCTTACACTGTTCTTATCAAGTCAGTGCTGAGAAATCAAACTGTAACTCCTCACACTGAGCTTCTCCTTCTGTCACTCTGAAGCGCAAGAAGCCAATTAAAATTCAGTGAGATAAACTCCAGGCTGAAGTTAAATGCTGCGGGACACAGGACTTGCTCATTTAGAATAGATTTTCATGCGCCTTTGAATATAAAATGACCACCACGCAGGCTTCCACAAGAGCAGGGCTGCACTGTGCTTTATTAATCTAATACTGATGCACTGTCACCTCGCTGAATATGGTGACATACATGTATATATACCTAAATACTGTTTTTAACCCCCCCACAGAGTTACAGTGTTGGATAATGGCAGCCTTCGGATTTCCAATGTTAGTAAAATGGACGCTGGACTCTACACGTGTGTGGCCAGAAACCAGTTTGGAGTGGCGAGCAGTGCCGGAAGCCTTTTGGTTAAAGGTAAGGTGTTATTTTCTTGATTTGGCTTCAGCCCCTTGTTGATGTACTGTAAATGGCAGCTGGATGTTGCTCGTGTATTATTTATTTTATCCCCATTAGCTGTTACCTTGGCAACTAGTGGTCTTCTGCGATACAGCACATAATACAGAACAACAAAAATCTACATTTATTAAGATGATATCTCTATTATACCAAGCAATACGAATGCGTTAACACCAAACATATAATATACAAAACATTAGCTTTTTGTTGTGTATTTTAGGACTGGCTTTGATACAGTGGTTAATTGTTAAAACCCTTTTGTGTGATCCATTTGAACACCATGCCCCCTGCAGGTTTTCTTATCCAGCTCTTGTAATAAACTAACACATCATTTACGGTTGACAGTATTATTGGAGGAACACAAAGCAAAGGAATTAAATTTACTAACACTGACTTCACTGCACACTTGATGAACAAACAGTGAGGCAGAGTTGCTATTAAGATTTCTTACCTGACACATATACAGTCCAATTGGTTGAGTGGCAGTGGCTGGAGGAAGTGAGACAAGAGGCTTATTGCATTCATGCTCCTCGATGTTTAATTCATACTTTTTTTGCACAGTGGCTCATAGCCATGCTCGGTTTGTTTAAGATTTCAATCCATTTAAATCACACACTTCTGCAGTGCAATGAATTTTCTAGGTCTTTCTAAAGAGCAGCGTCAACAACAGTGCTCTATTAAAATGCCTTTTGGTGATTCCTCTTCACAAGTTTTTTGAATTGCAAATTGGCTTGCATAGAAGCCCAATTTGCTTTCTTTTTTTTTTTTTTCTGCCTCAGCCTTTTTACATGTACGAACGCAGCTGTTATTCGCTATATACTGTACATTTATGTGTGTGTTTCGAATGTTGGTGTGTGGTGGAAGGATTTATTAAAGTACCTACTCAAGTACAAACTCAACTGCACAAGCATAAGTACTTGGAGAAGGAGATTTTTACAAGCGTACGTTAAATTCAAAATATATTTTTGCTGTTGATGAGGGCTACAACTAAATTAATGTTTCTATCATCAGTTGCTGTAAACAGCAGGGGTTTATAAATGGTTCCTCAGATTTCACCAGGAGTTGATGTCAGCCGCCACTTCATCCCATTATTTCAACTTTTTGAATGAACCGCAGACGCACTGGGGATATTCAGACATAGCAACACATTCCAGCAATTCCTATGCAAATTCAAATGGAAACATTAAAATCCAGTCTTTTCTGTCCCTGGTCTATACAATAAAATCTGCTCATTATGGTTGTTTGAAATATACTGTCATTAGGCCATCGGAAGAATGAGAATCGCCATGCGCAGCGCAAACTATGGGGAATGAGGGAGCCAATTTGTGATGTTGCCTTCTAGTCCATAACAAGAAATCAGCATCAGGCAATGACAGCTTTGCGAGCAGAAAGTCTTGCTCTTCTCATTTTGCATCTGGTGCCAAAGTTTTCCTAAGACTCACCTGGAATGCACCGCTCTGACCGCTCAGTTCTCCTTAGAGATAAATGAGATAAACAAGCTGGCCTGTTTTGACAGAGCTGAATATAGACCTTTACTCCCCCTGACATGCTGCATCGGCTTGCCTGTCCATTAGATGCTTATGACATGCATGCATAATTCACAGTGGACGGGTGTACGGGCCTCTCAGCCTGTGGTGCACTGTACTGCTGCTGAATGAGACACCCGGCTGAGAAGGACCACAGATTATGTTGATGCACACCACGCTGAGGATGGAACAGGATGGCTTTTTGTCTCTGCACAAACAAAGCCAAATTATCGCCTCACTTCTGACCTGCCATAATGGCTGAGTTTTTCCTTTTGTTTGTTTCCTTTACTTTGCCTCTGTTGTTGTTTAGTTGCTGCGCAAGACCATGCTCTGATTTATGAAACTCACAGAAAGAGATGCAATATAAGCTCACTGGCGGACTGAAAAGTAATTTATTTTGTTCGGTTAACATCTGGGACGGGATTTGTTTTAGAGTGTGGCATATTTTTGCAATTATTTCTGATAACATAAAGAACATAAGGAAATGAAAACAAGCTAGCTGAATGTGTGTATCCATCTATATTGCAGACAGTCTGGAAAAGGGTATTTCTAACTTGGTGCTCTGTGTTTCTAGAGCCGACTGTGATCACCAGTCCAGCGGGTCATCTGGACGTTACCGTAGGTGAGAGCATTGTGCTGCCCTGCCAGGTATCTCATGACCCCACGCTGGACCTCAAGTTCACCTGGTTCTTCAACGAGCAGCTCATCCACTTTGGAAGCCACGGGGCTTATTTTGAAAAAGTTGGTGGGGTAAGTTCATCCATATATTTGCATCCTCTGTGTTTCCATGTCTCCAGGGTACAACATGAAGGAAATAGGATATGTTGCCACCTAGAAGCTGCACATGAACATCTCCTTCAGATCACCATCGTTCAAGTTTCTATGTCGAGTTCTTTAAATGAACTTTGGAATCTTCTTTATGGCAGAGCTACAGGCATATATATTTATATATATTATATTAGAAGCACCAGATACTTGTGTTGGCCAAGTAACATTTCCTGAGGTAAAAAAAGAAGAACGTCAGTATCTCCATGGCATCCTGTATGTTCGCGTTTGAACATGTTGACCGTGTAGTTACAACTTTATCTACAACTTTAAAAAGCATCTGAAGCTCGGCTTAGATAAAAGCCGCGTGAATGAGCTATGTGAGTGGTTTCACTTTTTATAATAATCAGAATCTCTTGTTCCACATTCTCACTTTTTGATACAGATGAAATTTACACACATGCAGTAGTTTACAGTGACTCATAAGGAAGTTAGGAGTTATTTGGAGTCCATTAAAATGATCATTAACACATTTATGTCTCATTTCTCTAAAGCTGAATTTCTGTTACATCTTTTAAGGAGCAATATATTGAATGCTTGCTCATGATGAATCAGACAGATGAGATTTTTTTTTTTTGACTGAACAAGAGGGCTCTGTGCTGCCTGTTCTGCTTGTTAATAACTCCTCCTCCACTGACAAAAGCAGCAACTAAGAAATTCATTATGCAATGCTCAGCCGTGCGTTACGTTTGATTATCTAACACCAAATATATTTTTCTTTTAATTAGGAAATGAAATTATGAGGTCTTGGCTTCTTTATCACCTCTTGTTTTTTTTCATCCAACATGATCATGAACAACAACAAGAGCTTTATAATTGCATGTAGCCCTGCGGTTCCTTTTAACACTTGACTCCATCGTACCTCACCCTCGCATGTTGTGGTGAAGACACTAGTCACATATTAACGGTGGATGATCACATTACTTAAAGGAGCTATTCACTAAGAGCTGTCTCCAGTTAACTCTGGTCTCTATCAGGTCTTTTCTTCCACTATATAAATATATATCTATATGGAAAGAGAACTTCTGTAAGAGCAGGCTATGACATGCTTTTCTATACTGATAGTCTGCTGTGAACTCAAGGAGATTAAAACCTGAATGTATCATAGAGCTTTTAGGGTAATAAAAGCTATACGCTATAAGGGTTGCTATAGCTTAAGGCTGTAATGTTACACCTGGACTAAACATAAAGCCACAAGCTGCTTGAGTACTGCTTTACAGCTCAGAAATGGGAAGAATCAACAGACTTGATTTTGTGCAATTCTAAATTGAGAGCTGTGGTTATTTTCACTTTTACTATCAAAAAGATAAAACCCTGCAGCAGCATCCTTTAAGTCAGCTGGTAAAGAACATACTGTTTCCTGCAAATGTTTAACAATATGAAAACTATGAGCCTCTAGCAGTATTGACACCAACCTCACTGCTGGCTACAACCCCTCTCTCTTGTACAGCTTTAAATAGAAACATGTTCTTCACATTTTATAGGGCTAATTGTTGCTGCCAGAGCTGTAGTCACACCACTGTCATAAGATTATGGGAGTTGTGGTGTCTATGTGGGAGAGAAAAGTTTAAGCACAACGGTATTTAAGAAAAAGAAATAAACTTTCCATCTTAGGTAAGACACTAAATACCTTACGTTGAATATATAGTGTGCTTGTATTACTTAAGATGAAAGGGAGTTGAAAAGGCTGACTGAAGGATGCAATGCCAAACCCCAGTGAAACACAGTCAGCATTTTCAGTACTGGCTTCTCAAATATTGTAAATATCAAATACCAGAATATGTTTGTACATTTTGTAATTATCTGATATTGCAGTTAGTATTTTGCTCAGTGTTTTCATGTAACTCTTCACCCAATAAATCATCACAATCATCACATCACATTGCCTTGTAGATACAGGTGTGATGTGCAATGGACAGAGAATGTCATCTACTATATGATTACTGTATTTTGTAGGACTTCTTAAACTTTAACTTAATTTAATAAGCAAGCTAGGAGGTTCCTTTTTCCTGCTGTATATAAAATTTGCAAAAGTGAGAGATCTGTGACCCATTCCATCCCTAGTTTTATTATTTTAATGATGGCAGGGAGTTTCAAAGAGTGAATTACTTGAAGCAACTGAATTTTTATCCGTATAAAATGTCCCTGATTATACATCAAAGTAATTACTGAGCCTCATCCTGTTTCACAGTCCCTTATTTTCAAAGATAAGACATCAACTTAACATTAGCACTAACTTTAAAGTTAAAAGCTAATAATGCATTTGGCATTGAATGGATGTCTGCAGAGTAAATGGAATCAGAGTGAATAAAAGGGATAGAGCTGAAAGAAGCTTTTTAATTCCCCACAAAGAACCGTCTTCATAAATGATCATGAAAACCTGCACTCAGTCATTTGGCGTGGCCCTGGATTTGTCTTGTACCTTTTTCTTCCATAATGTAATAAACTGAATGCCAAAAGAAATCACTCTGACATTGCACTTGTTTCTACAGTCCTTTTAGTTGATCAAAACTAAATTTCAGGATTTTTTTTCTTTTACTAGTTTTACCTTACTCGTCTTGTTGTTTCTTTCCTAACTTCTGCACTGACAGCGCTCAGCTGGTGACATCATGATCCGAAACATTCAACTGAGGCATGCTGGGAAATACACGTGTGCCGTTCAGACCAAGGTGGACAGTGTCTCTATTGCCACGGATGTGGTCGTCAGAGGTAAGGATGCCCAACACGCCACATATAAAACCTCCGCCAAAAACCAATGTCAAACAGCACACACCAGATTTAAGAGAAAAAAAAATCTGATTAGTAGTAAATGATCTGCCCAGATCATTAATGGGTTCTTCTCTAGCCCGTCACTCCACCAGGTTCGGTGCAAATCGGTTCAGTACTTTTTTGCGTAATCCTGTTTACAAACAAACAAACAAACAAACAAACAAAAACAAACAACCAACAAACAGACATGGGTGGAAGCATAACCTCCTTCACAGAGGTAATAAATCAAACTTCAACGACCAAATTTTTGTAGTAATATTTCTACCTCATGATCTGATATTGGAGCCTGGCACCCAATGTGACTTGTCTTTTTTTTCATAGATACTAAATTTATTGTGGACCTCCTCCCATGTGTCCTTTTTAAAAAAAAAAGAAATGTGCAGTATAACCCAAGGAGCTATTATGGCCAGTTTTTTTCAATAGCTTTCTTATTTTTTTTTTATCATAGACATGTCAAACCAATTTTTTTTTCACCTGGGCTTTATACATGAAACCTCCAGCTTGTAATGAAAATCATGCAATATGCACTGCAATTCTGACTTGTATTTTTGCACTAACCCTCCCACTATATTTCCATTATTGATTTCCACCTGGACCATTAACAGTTATAGTTAAAGCTTTTTTAGACTCAGTTTAGACTTCCTGTTTTATTATTTGATTTGCTCAGTAACATGATTAAAGCATTATGTTATTGTTTTGGCTGCTTAACAGCATGTATGATGCGTATGGATGGAAGTAGGACCCAAGTACAGATATGAAGACAGATATTTTTGTAGTATATATACTAGCTTAGCCTTTGTTAAAAGGTTATAATGACAGAGTGCATACACATCGCCACTGTTGCTACGCCTAGATGACATACACCTGAAAAATGTAACTATACGTCAGGGCTACGGCAGCTATGGAGATCCCAGAGAAAAGCTCAGTTATCCACTATCTTTCATCTTGTGCAGTAACACATTTAGCACAGCCATTTCTGAAACAAACTCTCTGCTAGCCAGGAATCTCACTCTTTTCCCCACTGGGTGAAAGCATGTTAATGCAATGCCATAAAAGTACTATAGCTGAATGTATAGCCATAATTTGCCCATTAATATGCTATAACACAACATTAATGGAAGCATGTGAACGAAGTTACTGTGAGGTATCTAATTAAAAAGCTATGGCCTGACAATGAACACCGTATCTATGTAGTTCTATGTGGGAGGCACATGTTGTGCACCGCGATGCAGACGTGTCATTCCACCTTTGTCTTCCCACATAAAACCCCTGTATGGCAGTGGTTCACAACCTTTTTGACTCCTGACCCCTTAAAATTGAAATAAAAACCATGACCCTTCATCACAGGTTACATACAGTGCAGTATGTTCATTGTTCATTGAGTTGTAGGGAAGAGTGATTTTTCTTTATAAAAAAGATTGTTTCATTTCAGTCATCTGAAGAAGAGGTCAAACCATCTGGTTATTCTCAAAAAAGCAAAGATTAGAGAAAAATTTATATAATTTCAGAAAATAACTTCATGTTTTTCTTCTCTCCTATTCTGTTAATCATCTCGCGACCCCTGGCATTTACCTTGCAAACACTTGACTCTGACTCCCACGTTGGGAACCATTTCTGTACAGCGTGTCATGATCTGTAATAGTGAAAATACTGCTCTTTAGGAATAAAGACAATGAGATAAGATAGACTACATTTGTTAAAACAAATCATGCTGCAGAATTTGTCTCGATTTGTCGACTTTTCTCTACATCACCATCGATGTAACAAACATTGAGTTCGGACTGGTTGTAGTTCAGTGTTGCACTCAAGCTTCAGCAGGTGTTAGCAGCTGTTATCCACCCTCTGTGCCTTGGTTCCTCTTCTCTTCATTAGTCTCTACAGTATATATCATCCCTTGTGAGTGAACTGTGACAAATTCTCCTTCCAGGTCCCCCTGGCCCCCCTGTAGACTGTCAGGTGACTGAGATGACAGAGACCACTGCCTCGCTGTCCTGGGGACTGGGCATGGATAACCACAGCCCCATCCTCAGCTACACCATCCAGGCCAGAACGCCCTTTTCTCTCGGGTGGCAAGCCGTCACCACTGGTAGGCTGGTTTCATCCGACAGTGTGGTTTAGGTTATGTGAGTGTGAAGTTCACTGAGTAGATAAAAAAAAAAGAGTGAGGGGGGTGTGACTGGTATCCTTTTCAAACACCACACGTAAAATGACAGTAAATAACACATCACCAGCTTGGCTTAGTTTCAGTGGCAGATCTTGCAGGGCTTTGATGAAAGGTTATTTCTGTGATGTCTTTCAGTTCCTGAGCTGCTCGGGGGGAAGCAGCTGTCAGCCACTGTCACTGACTTGAGTCCCTGGGTGGAGTATGAGTTCAGAGTCCTGGCAACCAACAGCATAGGAACAGGAGAGCCCAGCAAACCCTCCAAAAAGGCCCGCACCAAAGAAATGCGTATGGATCTCAAGTTTCTTATATTTTCTCTTTTGACAACAGTGACACAAATCGCTTGCAAATTATGCACATTTTATGTAGAGAGATTCTGCTTCAGGGTGGCAATTAGTTCCCTTCACATACACACATGAATATTTCTATGCATTAACACAAAAACATAAAGAAGCATGCTGTCTCACAATGGCCACCCCATTAAAACACCCTCTAACTAAATACAGAACTTAATGGTTTCATAAGGTGTGGACTTTTCATATTATATTCCATATATAGCATATATTCCAATATGCTGCACATTTAAGTATGAATTCAAGAAAGGTCTCACACTAATCATAATAACTTTTCATATTTTCATTTCAAATGACAGATACATGAATAAACAAACTGCTACATACAACCACTGTGTTCATCTGTTAGTTCCCAGGGTGACCCCAGCCAGAGTGAATGGTGGTGGTGGTGGGCGTTCAGAGCTGGTCATCACATGGGAGGTAAACAGGCATACATTAAATTGTTTGTGTGTGTGCGTGTGTGTTTGTGTGTGTGTGTGTGCGCGTGCGCGTGTGTGTGTGTGTATTTTATTTTTGTACAATATATTAAATGTACAATACCAACCAATTGATATTGATCAAATCAATCAAACACAACAGTAATGACATATTGACTTGGGTAAATGTTTGTACCACTTTAGTTTTACATTGACTTGGATCTCTCGCATCACTTTTGTCATTCAGTCATTTCAATGTGAAACTGGAATATACAAAGATTAACTCTCTTATAGCTCTGTTATATTTCACCTCAGTATAAAACCACTTAACCAGACAGTGATAAATTCATGCAAGGCTTGCAAGTACAGTACCACTCTCAGCACTATTCTCCTAAGTGCCCTAATCCATGCATAGCTGCAGTACTTTTAGGTATTAATATCTTTAATATCAGTCATCTTGAGTCATCCCTCTGAGTCATCTCATACCTCCTTAGCCTGTTCCTGAGGAGCTGCAGAGCGGTCCAGGCTTTGGCTACGTGGTAGCTTTCCGCCCACTTGGGGCACAAGGCTGGATGCAGGCCGCTGTCACGTCCCCAGATGCCTCTAGATATGTCTTCAAGAATGAGAGCATCCCTCCCTTCTCCCCCTACCAAGTCAAAGTCGGGGTTTACAACAACAAGGGGGAAGGCCCTTTTAGTCCAGTTACCACCATCCACTCAGCGGAGGAAGGTGGGTACTATTACAACTAAAAGCAAAGCATGTCTTAATTTCACTCTGTGAATGTACAACAACTCTAACACTGTGTCCGCAACAATGCAGCATCAGGTTAGTCTTAGTCTGATTTCTATCAGGTTTATTTTTAATTCAGTTTTAATAACTGTCATAATGTCATTTTAAACACCCACTGCCATGTACCAATCAATGAAGATCTTCTGTGTTGCATGAACTGGATCTAAAATCCTGGATTCCAGAGACTTGGAGGCCATGGAAACATATTTCCTCGATCAGCTTCTTACTAATATTGATGCAGTCCCACATGAAAACAAAACTTTCTGCCAAAGTTAAAACAGTTTTGGTTATTTCACAGGGGAGATTTCTATATATGTGTTTTTTCGTCTGCTCATCTCAGCAGTTTGCTGTTTGTTTGATCTCAGAAGGTGATGTCACACACTGCCGTGAACAAGTTGGGGTTTAGCATTATTTGAATCAAACTGTGGTGACAGCCGGTGGGTGGTCTGCTTATGTTGAGAAACAACTGTCAATTTCATTAGATCAACCACATCCACTCAGCTCTGATTAAGCGGGTCAGCTGAGTTCATGAATGTTTGCAATATTACAGAGAACTACTTAAGATGAACACGCGTTTTCAGGAGCTGCGACACCTTCTTAAGTGGATAGACTAATGCCTTGCATCCACTTGCAGGCAGTGGTGGCGTTAGCAGGTTTCGGTTTGTCGCTAACACAAACAACAGAAAAAAGTCTGTTTATCAGGAAAGTGAAAGGTAATTATTTTTCCTGCCCAAGGTTTGTTTATTGTAAAACACATAGCCACAGAACCTGAAAGATATTACATGTACATGAACGCTTTTTTGTCTGGCTAAGTAATTAAAATAGTTTTTGAGCTGTGAGATAATTTAGAAGAGTTTAAAACCCCCTCAGTTATTTAACAGAAACAGTATTTCTCTACATGTGATCCATGTACACATGTTCACAGGATACCTAAAAAGAAGATGACTATGCACAGGTATCCTTTCCATCATATCCATCATAAACATACAGTCCTCTCAATTTATGCTAATCCCTCTACAGTTACATTACTACATTACACAGGGGATTGTTATCCCGTAAACAACCAGGTAACGTTATATCACACTATTTGAGTGAGTGTTGGAGCGCTCACTCCTCCCTACACACGAGTGCGGCTATATTTGATAGAGCTACAGTACATTCAATAAGTTATATTGTGGATGTGGGTGTACTGAATCCATGTCTTCGTACTATTATGTGTGTTTTTCAGAGCCCAGCAGAGCTCCGGGGAGGCTGAGGGCGAGGAGTGTATCAGCGTCCGAGGTAGAGGTCACCTGGAGGCCGCTGGCCTGGAGCAACAACCGCAGACGCATCCTGGGCTATGAGGTCAACACATGCCCACACAGCAGGACAGAACATAGTGGATAGTGCCGACAACCTTTTTGTATTAGTGTTTTGTACGACTATTCATTCATGAAGTGAACCGCGGTATATGAGCATGACATACTGTATAGATATATGCAGGGTTCATGCCCACAACTGCACAGTTACAGATGGAGATATTCAGTTACAAATGAGGTGAAATCTGATCAAGAATAACCTGGGTATTTTTTTCTATGTTTTTAGTTGCAGTACTGGGGCGAGAGGGAAAAGCAGGACACAGCCAGTCTGATCAGGACAGTGGGGAATAAAACTTCAGTACTCATCAGGGATCTGGAGGGCAGCAGTACCTATTACATGTCCCTCCGGGCCTATAACAGCGCTGGAGTGGGTCCACAGAGTGTCATAGTCAATGTCACAACCAAGAAACCACGTAAGGACACACAACATATTGTGGGGACTGACTGTGTGTATGTGTGTGTGTGTGTTTGTGCATTGTTTTCCTTCTTCTTTTTCTTTGATTATGGGTTCATGGTCCATTTGGTGTATATATATATTTCACTAATAATGTTTCCCCAATTAGAGTGGAAGAACTGAATATTCACTATAAGAAGAGAAACCTTAAAGGTGCCATGTGGAGTTTTTGTCTGTGCTTTTACATTCTGTGTTTCTCACCAAAATACACTGTGTATCGCTGAGGCCTAAAAATGTGTTAAAAGTATTTACTCTCTCATAAATCATTTACAGAGACATTTTGTTTAATATTTTATTTTAGTTTACATCAGCTAGCAGTCTTCCTCTTACCTCCTTTTCCTTCTGCGAGCACATTGCTTTGTTTCTTGGCACTGCACCAATGTGAACAGGGTCACAATGGGTGATTTGACATACAGGCCAAGCTGGCAAATGATGAGACGTTTTCCAGCTGAGGCAGGATTCCCTAAAAACAACAGCCAACTCTCCTCTGCATCTCATTTTCACCCGTTGCTCTTCTCCTTCTTCTTTTATGGCTAAACACTTTACCACCCTTGTGTGTGTGTGTGTGTGTGTGTGTGTGTGTGTGTATCATGCCATCGGCATTCTCATGCACACGCTCGAAGAAAACAAGATGCAAATAAAACAGGGGCCACGTAATCAGAACGGCCCTCCATGGAGCCGCTAGTGGGAAAAAACTTCACAGGGAACCTTGAACTTTCAGGCAGATGTGTAGCTTCTTATGATTGTGTAGGACAATCGTTTTTACTGTCAACACAGTTCTAATGTTACACACTCCTCGCGTGTCTCATCACACACAGTGTATTCTGAGAGTCACCGCTCTCAGATGATAAACTGATGAGGAGAAATCTCCTTCATGCTGAGTGTTACTGTTTATTGACTGGGAAGCTTGTTGTCTTTCTCCAGCGCCTAGTCAAGCCCCGGTCAAAATAATGTGGAACACTTCCAACTCCAAGGTCATCCTGAGGTGGGACAAAGTACATGCTCTGGAGAACGAGTCAGAAGTCACAGGATATAAGGTAAAAAGATTTACACTCCTCCAGTAGAGAGGGCTGAAACTGAACCGACTGCAGCTCTGATGAATGAGTGGTTTTATAGATTGCAACATAACAGAGACTGACAGACTGTCACTTGGTCCATTTACTCCATATAAGCACAGTGTTTTGTTTTGTTTTTTTGCTGGTTTTGACTGCACTCATATTTATGAATACACTGAAGTAAGAAAGCGTCTAAACTTCACACTATTGTTAATTGCAGTTAATTTGGAAGTACACGAAGCCCTATTTCATCCTGAACTTGTTTTGGTATAATATGCCGCTGCATATTAATTACATTTTTGATGTCCTCCACAAATTGCCTCCTTTCCTTAAAATAACAAATCCTTGATAACCCCAATCCCTACAACCTTTTATATTTACACATATATTCACAATATCTACAATTTTTTTAAATTGTTGCTCACGGGGGAGTCCAAGCAGGAAATATTTATACATGTTAACAGTTGATTGATTGTCATCTTCCCACATTGTGACATTTGACTTGTCAAAGCAGCTTCATTTACACAATATATGTTTTGATAATTACTTCAGGGAGTGAATTTCAGGTTGTTATGAATCCTTCTGCAGTGACTTTTGTCTTATCCATAATAAGATAAGACAAACAAATAATATATGTACATATATTAATTTGCAGCCTCCTACATTTAGAATGTGAAAATGTGGGTCTCTGTCTTACTCACCTGCAGTTGTGCACATTGTTTTCATCTCACCAAAGGCGTCACCTTAAAGCGGGCCTTACTGCTTCCACAGCCCAGAGTCAAGCTGCAGCTGAAACATATGGACTGATGCATCTCTGCTCTAAGTGTATCCCTCCTGCACTCTCTCCTCTGGTGATCCAACACAGTCATGTGTAGATACCTACTTAGATTCATCCGTGTTGGTTTCAGAGGCAGCACATTACATCTCATGGATGTCTCTGAAAGAAACACAAGCTAGATTTACTTGTCAGCGCATCGACAAGAGCACTCTGAAACCACTCACACGATACGTCATGCTAGGAGAGGAGAGTTATGTCTTTGTGTCATGCCTCACATTATCATCATCTTTCCCTCTCTGCTTCCTGTAGGTGATGTACAGCCAGGACAAACACAGCCGGCCCAGTGTGGTGGAGACCAACACCACCTCCTTGGAGTTGTCGCTGCCAGTCAACCAGGACTACGTCATCCAGATTAAACCCTTCAGTGAGGGCGGGGAAGGCAGCAGCAGCCGCCAGATAACTATCCCCAAGATAGCAGGTGGGACTATCCTGACACATGAAACATGAAAATGATGTCTGTCTTCCGTTTGTGAGACGTCACTGCAAAGACGCTATGTATTCAGCTGTGTTAAAAAAAAAAAAATCTACCTGCAGATACCAGTACACTGTTGTGTAGAGCATGTAAGGAATTATTTGGTGTCTCTCTAATCTGATTTATTCTATTGGAGATGATTTCCAAGAAATCCCAGAGAAAGACTGTGACATTGTTGGTATTCATCAAAGACCAGTGTGCAAGTGTAAAAATATACTCCAGTACTCTAAACACAACACATTCTGCAGCTGCTAGTATTATGGTCTTTTGAGGCTGCTGTCAGTAGATAAGTTGGTATCTCTGATATTTATGAGGTATTTTTTTACCATTAAATGTTGGCGCAAAATAGTGAGTCTTCAAATAAGCCATTTCTCTCTTTTATCTTTAGCAGTAAAACACAGTCTCTTATCCACAGACTGAGAAGTATATATCATAAAACAACAAAATGGACTCAGACATGCAAAGAATTTTGCCAGAAGCTGAATGTTAAAAGTGGATTATTCCTTTTAATCAAACTATGGCTGTTGCTGTGCCCCCCTCACTGGTCGAGCTCTTTGAAAGTCAGGTTGTCCTATAATTGAGTGTAGCGCACCAGTGCCATCTATTGATGTAATGATGGACTCACACCACAGGGTTCTCTGCATGAATGTGTTTCTTAAGCTATAGTTGGTCATGTTTTGTACTGTGACGATTTATGTGAAACCATGGAGTTCATGTTTAACACATGTTTAAAGAACTGTTTTTTTTGTTGTTTTTTTTTCATGCATTTTTTGATCTCACCACACATTAAGAATAAGATTTGTTTATGTATTTCAGGCTCCACACCCATAGGAGCAGCCCCAGAGGCCTCTGCATATCCCTTGGTTAACCTCGCAGCCCTAATCCTCACAGCCAGGACTGTGCTATGACAAACGTGTGCAGGACCCAGGCACTACAGCTGCTTATTAAGAGGTGAAACAGCAGGTCAAAGACAAGAAGAGACTGACAGCAGCATTTCCACCTGCTCCCTACCCTACCCTACTGTGTCTTTCCTCTTCCGACTACAAAGATCTCTTTGTGAGGAAGATTCTTTTCCTCTACCTTTCTAAAGGAGTTACTGAAAGGAAGTGGCTCTTTCAGAAGTTGTGTTTATGGAACTGAAAGGACACCGTGACTTGACTGCAGTTTCTTTGAAGATGTTTTTTTTTTTCAATGCTCCGTTCTAACCAATGGGATTCTCAAATGGATTTCACCATGGAGGCCCGATGTTGTGTGATGCACAGTAGGATGTGTATATGCTTTCTCTGTGGGACTGTGCAGGTTTTGTTAAATGGATATGTATGTAACACTGGACTTTTCTCGGATGATGGGATTGTATCTTAACTGGGGATGGAGGAGAGCTAAAGCAACTCATTCTCAAATGAGTGAAGTTATATTTAAGCTTGACTTAAGACAAAAAATGGATTGAAGTCATTTTCCTCCTCTCTCTTTGGACTGTTTTTGAGAAACTTGCTGAACTTTCTCAAAAGAAAAACCAACTGTTACTAATCCTTGCAAGAAAAAAAAAAAAGAAAACAGGGAGCTAAGCCTCATTGCTTTATGACAAACCAGAATTTGGGACCTTTGTAACTTTGCCTGGATTTTATTCATGCTTTTATGTTATACCACGTTACATCGAAACCTCAGAGTTGCCATGAAACTGACTGGAACCAAAGGTATTGAGCCAACAAGGTTCAGTTCCACCTGTTGTATCATTGTGAGAAAATGCAGCGCGTACACCCCCCCCCCCCAATATGGCTTCCATCGGCTTGTGTTGATTGAATCGATGTCTCCCTCATCCATGATAAGTGTGTAACAAAGGCACGCTGAGCATTGTGTGAGCCACATTGTTGTACACTGTATGTATGAAATCCTCAGGTCCCAAATGAGCCTTAAGTCTTATGATTATTATCCATGTTTTTATTATTCAAGGAAATTTTTATTTATTTTCCTCCTCTGTTTTTATCCACATTGTGTTTTGGCTCACTCATGCTATAATTTATGAATAACTGACCTTACTGTACCCTGAGTATGTTCCAGATTTTTTCACTTTTGTTACTTTGTAGATCATATTTTTGGGCGTTTTGGGCTCAGAAACAACATGCCTTTCTCCTATGTCTTTCATGATGAGCACTGTAATACAGTACAAGTGGCAGCTTATTACTTAGTAGGGATGGTATTTTACTGTCAGCTGCTGTTTGGCATGAGATTGGTCAGTGTACGTACCTACGTTTGCTTAGGATGTCTGAATGGATCAACCTGCTTTTAATAAACATAATGCCATTTTCCTCCATTTACTTCTTTGATGTCATAGAAGAGCAACACGTCCTTTGTTTCAAATGTTAGAGCTCCTTCGTCATCAGGCCAGGCAGTGGGAAGTAAAAAGCACTTATGGTCCACCTCAGCGGATGGAGTTTGCTCTGGAAAAAGCCAACAAGTGGACCTTGACTTTGATGATTTTTATCTTTGTCAAACTGCTTTTTCTAAGATCATGAATAAACCTTTACATCTTTCATTAACTTGACATCAAGGTCACGCTGAAAAATTACCAGCCGGAGTCAGTTTATATTAATGTATCACCCTAACCCGACTCACAGTTGTATGTCAAGGTTTGTCAGATTATATTATAGTCCTTATTTTATCTAAGTCATCATGATAATAGATAATGTAGAGTGTGAACATGCAGCTAATGTCTTCATGTCTTTGTGGAAGTTAAACTGTCATCAACTCTGCACCAGAAATCGGTTTAACCAAACGTTTTTTTTCTGTAGCTGTGTGTGAAAAGCCTTCCAGTCCATTTCTCTGTTCAAGAACACTTGAAATTCTTTGTTAAATTTGGAGTTTCTTGCATGAAGCCTATTCCATTCAATTAAAAGATCAGGGCTTGACTTGGCAATTTCAGAGTGTGAATTGCCAGTTCAATTTAGTGAATGTTAATCTCTTTAAGCCCCTCTGCTGTAGCTTTATTTCTGTGCATAGGGTCATCGTTACACTGTGGGGCCCATCTCCGTTTTCAAATCACACGAGCCTGTTAGTGTTATCCCTCCATGGAAGCTCCTGATCAATATTGTGAAAACAGATACTCATAGGTGCAATCAATATCTGCGGATCCATACCTATAAACTGAGTTTGTCACCTTCTTGAGATTTGTTTGGTGCTGTCGCAGTGATCTTTCCACCCACTGGCCTCATCAGTTTGTTCCGTACTCTGTGCTGTGTCTGCATGACAGTGAGCTATAACAATCAGCAGTCATCTGTTGTGAAGAGAAGAAGCTTGAAAGGGCAGGATATCAATGCCCTACATCTGAATATCACCCCACTAAATAGATTATATAACTCCCCCTATCATAGCAATCATTTTCCTAGACATTCAAACACCAGTGAGAATGTTGTGTGTGTCAGTTTTAAAGCAGATGGGGTTTATACACGTCAGATACTAACACTTTATCTGAGCTGTAGGATGCATTAGCAGCATCTGAAAAAGAAACCCTGTGTGCATTCATTGCACTCATCTTAAATAAACTAAACTAAAATAAACTATTGATATATAAACGTAAAACTTAATTTTATATTGCATTGTTTTCCGTTACTGAAAAAAACGTAGCTGTACTCCATTATTGGGCCTAGACGACAATATGCACATTCCAGCCATAATAAGACACAGATATTCGGTAGAGATCAAACAGAGAGATTCTCCTCTCATCTTTTTCTTCTTTTTTTTTTTTCTCTCCTCTTTATTCATTTCGAAGGAACGCAAATACAATGTACAGCAAAGACACAGCACCGAGCAATGGAGAGCAGCAGAGCAGAGGAGATGAAGCTGCTGTGGAGGAGGAGGAGGAGGAGGAGCAGGAGGAGGGCTCTGTACAGAGAGGAGTGGGCTAGGTTTAAGGGTCAGCCAGAGGTCGTCCAATCAGACTTTGGCACCAAGTGTCTCAGCTACAGCCAAGTGGCTGCCATTTATCACAGTCTGGTTATTACTTGTCAGATTTCCTTGAGCAGGGAGGTAAGTTTGACCTTCCAGGTTGATCCAAGGATGATTTGGATAATTTTGCCTCTAGTGAACGATAGTGAGAAGGATTTCAGCTGGGTAATGCTTAATGTTGTTGCAAAGCTCTCTTCTTTTAGGTAACTGGTGCCCCCTAGTGTACATGGAACCCATGGCCATTAACTATTTGACATCGTCACAATCCACCAAACGCCACCAAAAATACAGTACAAGGTATTATGCATGGCTGCATTGTTTTCTTTTTTTTCTATTATTTTTTGTCTTTTTTTTTTTTTTTTTTTTTTGCACCTTCCAGTTTGACACCCATATCCATGAGATCACCATCACTCTAAAGGATTTGGAACCAAAATATGAAACACAACAGGAGTTACACTGCACATGTGAAATATTAACTGTAAAGTTTAGTGTCTGAAAGCCAAATTTACACCTCAGTAATACTTTCATAAACCTGACATGACAGTTTTTAACATCGTCTTTTCTCAGTTGAATGATTTTGCTGCTGCATGTACTGATTTACTGAAGTACATGACTTTTGTATAAAAAAATGCCTTTTGCACAGAGGTAATATTAAAGACTCCATAGTTAAAGGAAAACTTTGCCATGTCAAGTTTATGTGTTTGACTTTCTGGCACTTGTGTAATTAAAAGTAGCTTGTTCATATAAAGTTATTTCATACAAAATCAGAGTTTGTACAATTTGACTGCTACCTTACTTGGCACATTACATGTCTATGGCATCCCTCTAACATTCATGTACCAAATCACACACAACTAAAAGTTCAAAGATGATGCCCCTACTGTTTATTTTAATTTATTTCTAACACTGCACTTTGTTTGAAAGAGTATTGGAAGGGCTCTGATGCATGACACCATTTCAGCAGAGAATCTTAAACCATGAAGAAAATTTGCTGTAGAATAACCAGCTATGAAAAACATCCGTCACCACAACTGAAAATATATAGCCTACTTTACATTCCTTCATGGGGAAATTTAGTTAAAAGCAAACTGATGGGCAAAAGTATATGAAACAGCACCGGTGGCTGGGAATGAGTTAAAAAAGGTTGTAACTGATCGAACAAACTGTCGCCACTGTGCCGTCGCTGGATGTGGCGATTAACAAACAACCGAGCGCATTGTGTGCTTGATATTTCCCACTTTCTATGATGAATACTCTTCATTTCCTGTCAGGAAGCTTCATTTCCTTTCTTACGTGTCAGAGCTCAGATCTGACTTCAGATTGAGAATACTTCGGCCTTTACATCTTTTGTGATTTACCACTGTGTTTCCTTCATGATCCTGGATATCGCGATCCGTCCTTCTTATGAGTCCATATCCATATTACTCAATTACAATCCAATAATGCAAGAAATGATCATGCAAATATTATCTCAAATACTAGCTTTAGTGATGCAGCAGCCCGTTCTGCGACTTGAACAAGGGTGTGAGTCTACTCTATGTACTTACTATACAAAATGGCCATAGTGGTATCTATCCTGCTGAATTCTCAAAGCACGTCTAAAGGCTGGGGGAGGAGAGAAACTGGGCTCACCCTGGAACATCAGCATGCTCAGAAACTACATTGCCACCATTTGAATAAATACAACAGGTACACTGTGTGTATTAACAGCTCCTGCTGTCCAGAGACATATGCAGAAACTCTCAAAACGTCCAATCAAAGTCCAGCACGATGCAGCAGCTTGAACCTTGCCCTTGCACACCTCGTGGAGAAATACATTTTACAGTAAAGTCTTACAAGTGAGACAGATAGAGGGGGGTGTGGGGATCAGACTAGCTCCAACTTTATTCCTTAACAAACACTTGAACAAACACCAACAGAGGACCCTATGGGCACAGCATGAGCCTGGCTAATCAGTGCATCCTCATCTGTCAGTGTAATGGACGTGGGACGGCGCTCATTTGTTCATTTGACAGGCGACGCAGGAGGGAAAAATGAACATTGAATTTCTTCTGCTCTCACTAAACCCTGCTTCACTAGATGCTTCAACAGTACTGGAGCTACATGTAATGGATTCTTTGACTTATTAAGAAACTGTAAGCACACGCAGTAGTTTTTTTTTTTTCAGCACACACAGCAGGAGTCTGATGATTTCCTATTATTAAGTACAGCATGACAGACATGTAAAAGACACTTTTCATGGCCACTTTTTTTTTCACATATTCCTAATTTTCCAAATGATACTTTCTGCTTGGGATGGGGACCAATATGACACGTGACCTTTGATTATTCCACAGTGTGAATGAGTGCACAGATTATCTAAACAAGCCCCTTCTACGCTAATTCCCTTTGACCTTTGAGGAGTACTGAAGCAAGTGGTTTGAATATAGAGGCCCTGAGAGCTTTGCAGGGAATTTAGTTGGATTATCTCTTTAATTGTTCCAGACGTTTGGAATTATTTTGGTGGTATAAATGTCGACCGATCAAAGACCATGAATGATGTTTTTTTTTTTTTGTTTTTTTTTTGCAACATCACCGCCAAACTGCTCCACTAAAAGTGAACGATTTCAACAGTGAAATGCTTGAATAAAAACATAACAGAAGGATTGGAAAGGAGTCCTGGTTCAGCTTTGTGCATGTGTGTGTGTGTGTGTGTGTGTGTGTGTGTGTGTGTATATGTGTGTGTGTGAACATGTACAAGAGCCTCCATTTGAGCACCACTGGCAGTAGTCTATCAGTAGGGATGGTGGGTGGCAATTTCAGGTCTGGCACTGACACATCTGGTCCAAAGGGGGGCACTCTCGTCTCAGCAAATCAGGACTGCAGATAAAAGAGAAGAGACAGTCGACCTTAAATCCCTGCACTTCAAAGGAGGTTGTGAGGCTAAAACCTGGCCAGATATTATCCTCTGGAGTCAAGATGGCACCTATACCTCTGATACACCGTGTCGGTCCTCAGTGGACGATTCTGTTTCCCTGACAACGACTGCCTTGGTCACCTGCATGTCTGGATGCTGCTGCTTGGCTTCCTGTATTGCAATAGCCAGAGCCTGCAAGGAAAGAGTGAACTGTGTTTATACCTCGAGGACTTCATGCAACTTTTCTAAATACTTCTGTTGATTTCGGTGTTTTCCAGCTCCAGACTGAATTCCAGTACAAATTTGAGCCAAGATTGTTGTGCTTATAAATAGACAATAAGTGATTAATCTATCAACAGAAAAAGAATCAGCCCATTTCAATAATCGATATATCATTTCAATAATTTCAAATTATTCATTAATTTTGAGCAGAAATGTTAAAAAAGTGAAAAATTCCAAATCATCTCTAGTTCCATCCTCTGAAATGTGAGAATTTGCAGCTTCTCTTTGTCTTATACTATTTTAAATAATTGGGCTTTGCACTGCTGGAAAACAAACAATGTTGTTGTTTTTATATTCTAAGAATTAATCTAAAGAAAGTAAAAACCAGATTAAAATTAAATTAATGAAAATAATCATTAGCTGGACTACTGGAAAAGAACAATTGTTTTTTGGTTTGCTTGTTTGTTTTTTCATATTTCATTTATTGAATTAATGTATTTGCTCAGTGTCTGAGATGAGTGAAGTAAGCTAATGTTGATCTGATCTGACGTGAGCTTGTGTTTTTAAATATATGTGCATGACAGATTGAATGCAAGAGATCAAATCAAAATCAAATTAAACCTTGACTTTTTGTCATATCAGTGTCTCAATTTAAGGATATTAAGGTTTTACATAAAATACAGATTACACGGTAATTACTTCCAGCACCAAAATAATAACTATAGATAAGAACTACAAAGATCCAACAAATCTAAAACCCGACAGCTGCTCACTACAGTGCACATGGTTCTTTTGACTTCACTGTTTCATCCGCATTTCATTTGTCCACTTCAGCTCACCTGTTCCTGGTCTACATCATCGTCTCCTGTGATTATGATCCTCTTCTCGATCCTGGTCTCTGAATATCCTCCTTTCACCGTCTGCAACACACAATGTGTTCTTATACCCTGTTACCGCACACACACATTTCTGTGCACAGGCCGGAAAACAGTGTACCCAAAATAAAGAGGTTACTGTTCTTCAACCCTTTTCATTACGGTTATAACCCTGGTCTCATTTGAAATGTGAGTCTTTCAAATTTTACAACCAAAACAGTCGTAATGAGGATAAAAGATTCTGAACCAAAGTTGCAGAGGAAACAAACGTGGCAGAAACACATGTTTTTGTAATATGTTTGACATGATTTGGGTCGAAAACACTTTGAGCCATAGCAGCATGTCTGAACCAATTCTATGTCAACAGCTGTTGCAGTGAGATGAGGATCAAACAAACAATGTATAATTTGTGAAGTTGTGTGAGGACTGAGTCCAGTACAGACCTAGAGGCCAAGAGTCTCACAGGTGGGACGGTGTATTTTAAAAGGCCTGCACCTCATCATGCTGAAAAATCTGCTCTATCAGGAGTTACACACCCAAATTTAAGCTTTGTAATTTTGATTCAAGCTTCTCTACCTTGGTGACATGAGTGGTTGCCGAGGTAACGTTTTCAGTGACCAGGATGGGCGACCCTGCTGTCTCTCTTCCAAGGCTGCCCATGTGCACCTGAGAAAGCAACAGTCAGCAGCAATAAGTACGAATACTGTCAACACACACATGTGCCTTCATCCTTGCAGGTAAGACAAACAGTCGTGCTTTTTTGATATTTTAGGACATCCATTCAGGCATGTGTTCATGAATTCTGGTCATTGCAAGTAGGTTTAAACCCTGGAGAGCAGGACTGAGCGCGCTGCAGGTTGAGTTAAAATTGGAGAGGTCCTTCTGTTTGTACTCACAGGGGAAACACTCTGTCTCGTAGAGTAAGAAACTTCACTGAGGCCAGTGATACCGTGATCCTGAAACAGACAAATTCATTATACGACTTGTTTTATTCGGAACATCTGGCATTCAGCTTCATAACAGGTAGTGGGATAATAAAATGACATGATCACTGTTTTCAGCTCCAGTGTTCTTCAAATATTGTTCTTCTTACTACATATGTTATTAACCTGATCTGTGAACTCCACGATGGTTGTGGTGACCTCCGACCCGTTGGGCTGAGTCTCCGTCCTGACGTCTGTCTTCCTCACTGTCGGCGTGGGCATGACATCACTGGCCTCCCTGCTCAGCGGTGCGACGGCAGGGCCGCGACCCGCTTCTCTGTACGACTGCTCTCTGTCCACTGACGATGACACTGGCACTGACCTCTTTGGTTTTTTGGGAACTACAGGCTTAAGAGCAGAAAAAAAAAACAAGTTTCAGTTTTAGCATGTTTTATTTTTTACTAACATTCAGTGGTAAAACACGGCTTCAAAAAAGGCGGAGAGCTGGAAGCGCTTTGCTTGCAAAAAGGAGACTATTCACTGACGTTTCTGATGAACAGGTATAAACAAAAGAGCACAAGACAAACGTAAGTGACTGTAATGTGACATGCAGATTGTGTTGCATTGTGTTTCAAGCTCAGAGATGTTTCATCTTAGAAGTAAAGTAAAGAAGAAACTAGACTTCAGAGAGCAATTCATAATAAATGATCCGGATCTGCCCCAAAATTGAATGGCTTCCTCCCTGGTCCAGGCCCCATTCCTCCACCATGTTCGGTGCAAATGGGTTCAGTACTTTTTGTCTAATCCTGATGACAAATTAACAGACACGGGTGAAAACTTAACCTCTGTGGCCGAGGTAATGAAGACATGAAAAGGAATAGATGGAGGGCTCTTTCTTCATTACCCTTCAGAGCTGCTTAATCAAGATCATTAAACTCAAAACATGCTGCCTGTCTGCATGTTTCATTGTCTTTCATCAGCAGCATCAGTATTCTGCATGTTCAATGTTTATATTTTAGCTCTGGACCTTTGTGTTGTGCAGCTTTTTGTTGATTCAAACCATGAACCTGGACAAGCTGAGAAAAATCTAATTTCTGTGAAATCTGTGACAAACACTTCAGGTGTGATTACACCACGATTTGTTTTTCTTCATTTCAGCCACAGTGGCACGGCTCTATTTCTGTATTTTTCATTCACATTGACCAACAGCAGCACAGGCAAACTGGGGCTTGTAAATAAAACTTGCATGAACTCATCAACAGCTCGCTTTGGTAGCCTGTCATCACACTTTGCAGGAAACTTGGAAAGCACTAAGATGGTGATATGATGGTGTCACAGGAGGGGGGTGGGGAGGATGGAAATCCAGTGCCGCTTTGTATTGTTTTTGTCTGCACTCTTTTCTTTAAACGCAAAGAGGCAGGTAAATTATGATTTCTAGCCATTTTGTGTTACAGATTATATTCACACCCATATTGCTTTTTTTTTTTTTGGTGGCTAAAAATAGTTTTGTTCCTCTCACCTGCCTGAACAAACCAAATGAAAGGAGCAGATGCCTCTTAGAGCTACAAACACACCTGATATGAAAAAGTTTGGTGTACCTGAACGTCGGGCCGTTTGACCTCTGCTCGGACTTCTTCAGCCGGGATATGTTTGGCCGGCGGGCTGCTGCTGGCTCCTCTGGACAGAGGAGCTGATACTAACGGAGGAGATGGTTCAGAAGGGCCCTGCTGCTGAAGTAAGTCAATACCCAGGCACAGACCCACATCAGGTGACAGATCCCTTTCCCCCAGCTCTGACATGCCCCTGGAGAACTCCTCCATGCCTGTCTGCAGGTCTGTGAGGACGGTGAAGTCTACTTCGGCCTCCAGGCTGGACGTAGAGCTGACAGTGATGCTGGAGCATTTGCGCTCGATGCCCAGGTGGGTCTCCTTCAGGTACAGGATCTCGTGGTCCTGGTCATCCTCTGATACAGAGCCCAGACGCCTTTCCCATGGTTCCCTCTGCAGAACAGACCAACATGCATTAATATGGAGAACTTTAACAACCCATCAGAATGTCATACTACAGGGACATTTACTTATGTAATTAAAGGATGTAATCCAAGGAAAAAGAACTGAGTTTTATTAGTTTTGTCTAGCTATGAATTTACATACTACACTTTTAAGGAAACCAAACAACAGAGACCATTTACACATTTTGCATAAAAAACAAACACGCAAATGAAAGAAGAATGCTCGTTTACCCCTTTTTCAAAATATTGGCTAAAACAAAAAAAAAATGGGAAAAAACAAACAAGAGACTGGTGGAGCGGAGGGATGACTCACTGATGCTTCGCTGAGAGGCTCCTCATGAATAGCAGGTGTGGGAGGTGTCTCCTATAGAAGAGAAACAAACAACAAGAAATGGTTCATATAAAACTAATAAAGCATGTATCAGTTCATAGAAATGACAGCCACAGACCATAATACCTATCTATACTGTAACTAAGGTGTGTAGCTGCATCAGAAAAGGAGCAGAAACAGAGAGTTAGGAGGTTAGCATTGTAATAGCATTGTTATATTTAGAGAAACCACATTTGCCATGTACTCTTCTCATTTTCCGAGCTACTGGCTTTCACTGCCTTTCTATTTGTGAAATATTAACACTTCATTCATCTGTCAACTTCAGGGCTTATGTTAAACTTGCACAATAAACACACATGAGAATTCCCAGAGAGACTCTAAAGCTTAAGGCTACTGTCAGAAGCATGCACATAGGGTGTATTTCACAGGCTGACGTCATTAAAAAATGACTGCAAGTGCAATGGTAATGCCATGCACTGAAAGGTTAGGTTCTTCAAAATCCCTTTCAGGAAAAAGGTATTCATATTCGTAAATGTGGCATATGAATGCCTGAGCCCTGAAGAGGTTTGGCAGCTCTGCAGCCTGTGATTACATCTAATCACCTTTTTCATTTTCTGCTATTGCTACAGAGTTGCCAAGGCAGAACATTTGGTTCAAATGCCCTTCTCAGCCATTTTCTAGAGAAGGATTTAAATTAAAACAGAAAAAATGGTGGAAAGGTCTTGCGCTCCTTGCAACAGCAGCCACCTTTGTTCTGTGAGGATGTTGGAAGGAGAGACCAGGTGTTAACGTGACAAGTTAAGGTGGGATAAAAGGGGGACACCTGAAGCTTAAGCAATGGGAGTTTTTGCTTAAAGGCCCGCAGGGTTCTGAAATGGCCAAGCAGATGTCAAGCTTTGCTGGGGGGGGAACAAGGGAAAGCAAAGAGCTCCCTGGACCATGGACGTGAACTGAGTCGGTCAATGATGCGATGCGAAGGAACGTGGACTTTTGCTTTCTCATACACAGCCACATGAGTTCTGAAGTATGTGGGTGATTTTTTTTTTTTTTTTTTTGTTTTGGTTTTTGTTTTTCAGATGGTTAAAAAACAAGATTTGCACGACATCGCTTGAAGCTCATGCAATGCTTTACTTTCCCCATGTTTGACAAACAGGTTAGGGGGCAGGAGGTTTACCGCTTGCTTCCTCTTGGCTGTTTCCTGACTGGGCGTCCTGTAGTGGATGTGGCTGTTGTCCATGTTGCTCTGTCTGTCTCGGGACCACTGCGTTTTCAGAGGAAGACTTCGAGGGGGGGCTGTTTGAAATCGATAGCTAGAAAAGACATTCTCTTTAAACTCTGAGCTGTACTGAGAATGATCTTCATGTAGCACGCCTCCTCCTCTCGTCCACTGACTTTGCCCTGTTGCATCTCTGCAGTCTCTGAGCTCCTGTTGTCCAGACCACTCATTCTTTATCTGGTGATGTAGTTGAGCTTGCTGCTGATACGACATCGCGGCTTCACTGTGGTATTTGCTGGCTGTTGTGTTTTCCTTGACAGAATCCGTGGCAGATTGCAGTGCAGTATTATCATCTGGTCTCCTTCCTGCCTCACAGGATCCGTCTTTTGGCTGGCTTTGAGTTTGAGGGTTTACGTCACCTTTGTTGTCTTTATTCAAAGACTTCTTTGATCGCTGCGGCTTGAGAGGGACTATTTTGGTGCGTTCTGAGTTCCCAATTTTGTTGCAGTCTTTCGCTCCCATGGGGCTCGGGTCTTTCATCTTCCAAGTCTCACAATGCCTAGCATCGTTCTCAGCTCTGGCTCCGTTGCCCTTTGGGAGAGAATCCACGGCCACCGGACTCTCAAAGTTCCTTGGTCTCTCTCGGCGAATGTTGTGCTCATACTGACAATGCCTCACATCAAAGTTGTTCATTGCGCTCCTCTGTTTGTCCGGTGGAGATCCATATCCATTTTCTTGAATGGCATTCCTTGCTAATAGAGAATCATGATGCCTGTTAGATGCTAAGGTATCATCCATGAGGTTCACATCTGTCAGCCCTGTTGCTGTAAAGTCTGTTTCCTGTTTCGGAGACGTTCCGGGTCTAGCTCTCAAAGAGTCCCAGGGTGTTTGACAATTTTTCATATTCGCTTCAGTCCACGATGTCACCGCAAACGTGTTTATACCCATAGAGGAAGTCTTACTCTTTTCCACTTTAGAGTAAGTATCCAGCGCTCCTTCATAAGCATCCTGCTTGTCAATCAATTTGCCATCACCGGTCGCCTATGTTGACATAGAGTAGACAGTTGCATTAGCCTAGCTAGATACACTGCTCTACCATTTGTGAAATCATAGCGACCCCACATAAATTCTGTAAATGAGTGCTTTTCTTCTAAGTTTCTGTGTTTTGGCTCGGTGGGATCAGAGAATGTTAAAGGGTAAACAGGTTGGGAAAAGGCTGATCAATACAACTCAATACAAAATTTAAGTACATTAAGTACAATGACTTGGGAACAGGAAGTTGTTCTTACTGATTTCCGCTCAGGGGTTCCTCCAGGGGGAGTAGCTGAGGAGAGGCGCTTCTCTCTCTGGGCCATCTTGCTGTTCGGCTGCCTCAAAGCCCTCTTCAGCTCATTGATGCTGGCCTGGTGCTTTTGTAGAACATCCTCTGGCTTATCCAAGAACTGCTGCTCACAAAGTGAAGGGCACATCAAGGAGACGAATTAACATGGTAAAAATCCTAGCTCCAAGTCTATTAGATGCTGACAGTCATTTCTGCAACTGAAAAAAAAAAAAAAAAAATGAATAGAGAGATTTTAAAATCTATACTCTAAATCTGCTCTGATTAGGACGTGGTCCAGGATTGGCTGTTTTCTGTTTTGTAACTGTGCTGTGCCTCAGACAATAGAGGTGTTAATGATGACTAGAAACAGATACAGACCTCATTATAGCTCACTCAGATCAAGTCTTATCAACATTTTTCTTTTATCTTGCATTTTAATCGAAAGGAGAAGTTTAAAAATATCGTAATGCTTCCAAAGATACACCTTAAACATTATCATAAATGACCATTTGCACTCTGCCTTAGTGAGCACCACACAAAACCCAAACTGATTTAGGTTCGTGTTCATTCACTAATCAAGACAGATAACAAATGTTTTTAACCAATAATAATGCTCCGAAAATACAAGAGCGACATGCACAGAAATGATACTACAGAATACACAGACAGGGATGCACCAAACAATTATGTGTGCTGTAGAAAAAAATAATCTGAACGTTTTAACGCTGTTTGCTGTTGACTATGTTCTAAAAGTATTTGACAGGCACAGGTATGGGTATGAGAAAACACAGCACACCTGGTGGAGGTCACACACAGCACGTGCCAAAAAGAGAGGACAAGCAGTACCTCCTGTTTGGGCCGAGGGATGGCCAGATCCTTGTCCAACGGATGAGGGAGCCCAAGGTGGGGCAAGTGAGATGAAGTGCAGGGTTTTTGAGCAAAGCAGGAGGTTGAAGGAGGGGAGGGGGGGGGGGGGGGGGGGGTTGGAGAACAGATGCGTGCAGAGACAAAGAGGTAAAGTGCTGCAGGTGAGTCAAAAAGGCAGGCGGCCAGACAGACACAGAGTAACAGAAACAGCTGACACCATCGGGGCTTTGGACTATAAGACTATTAACCCATTTAATGTTCTGCCAAGAAGACAGAGACAATCAATCTCAGTGTGGGCCAACTGATAATTAATGCAGTCACGTATCGATTCAACTTAAGTGCTTGGGCAGGGAGATTATTCCCATACTTCTTCATCCAGAGATTTGGTGAGAGGACATTACGAAACCACAAATGAACAGACCCTTTGGTGACTTCTGCAACGCCAATATTTCCTACAGTACTTAATAATACACACACCTGCACAGGAATAAAATAATACTGACTAGATACATCGGAATAATCTTTAGCAAATAAATAAAAACAATGCAAATGTGTGTATCTTTACAACAAAGAATCATTTAAGAAGAATTATTAATTAAATCAAATAATGATTATCTCAGCAGGAGTACAAACAGATTTTTTAACAACACTGATTCACTGAATCCATCCCAGTGCTTAAGCGCCATCTGCTCATTCTGCTAATAACACACAGGGACACTGTTAAAGATGTGCGCTCCTGAACATGTGTTGACAACTGAAAAACAAGAGGCCTTTTCCACTAGAGTTAAATTGTTTAAGTCACTCTAAATAAGAGCTAAATGCTTATGAAGAAAATGTAATCTGAATTTCCACTGAAACCATTTCCCAGTGGGCAGACAGGAAAAAAGAAAAGGAAGAGCCTGAATAAATGTATATTTAAACATTTTGTCTCCATTCATTTGAAGATCAATTCATGCGGTTTCCATGGATTATACTCAGTGGAATCCTGGAAATCATGACATGAGGAGAAATAACATTCCCTCCAGAGACAAACAATCAAAAGAAATGGACAGGTCATGCTTAACAAACACAGAGTACGGGTGCATGACCTACAACAACCAAAACCACACAGACAAAAAAACTAAGGACCAAGGCCAAAATACCTCTGGCTTTGAGTCTACAGGCGAGCCTGCCTCCTCACTCTGCAGGAGAGGATGAAGTGGAGGACAGAAGGGTCAGAGGAAGAGAGCAGAGGTTAGCAAAGAGAGTTAATATTACAGCAGCAAGAAGAGAAGACCTGTTAGAGGCAGGAAGCTGGGTTAAAAAAGTAACGTCTGCAGCAAAGAGGTCAAAATAGATTTTGGGAGTCGATTTAAGAAATAGAGAGAACTCATACTGAGAAGTCTTATAAGTCTGGAGAGCAGAAAACGGGAAATAAGGCCAAGGAGAGAAGAATCAGGATGTTGATTACAGTTTTAAATGAAAGGGGATGTGGAAGAGAAAGATGAGGGATGTTAGTCAAAAGTTCATGAGTGATTTTCTGACTCAGGACACAGCAAGCGCTATGTGCTTTTTCAGATGAGCCAAAGGAAGGTCAAACTTTTGAATGTTCCTCTGTACTGTCCTCAAAACTCTGATTTAGTTTTTCATGCTTGCAATACTCCATACGTTGATTTCATTTACATTGTTATCTGATAAAGCTGCAGCTCCATAAAACCTCTCCCCTTCTAAATGACGGCATGCCATTCTTTCATATTGTTTACAATAAAATGTACAACAGCTATAACACCAAGGCAACAAGAGCTGCGATTGAAATCAGGTTTCTGTGTCTATGAACAGTGTTGTTTTCTTCTCATCTCATACCTTGAGCTCATAATTCTTGGTGGGTGTGGAGAAGTGGTCGCCCCGTGTCTGCCTCTGATCTTGGCCTTCATACTGCTCCAGCTCTTGATCTGTGTACTGGTCCTGGTCTTGGTCGTGATAGTGGTAATGATCATGTTCCAGATCCAGGCTGCCCTCTTGGTCCAGGTCTTCTCTGGACATGAACTGTGTGCGTTCACTGGAGCTTCGCTGGGACAGCTGGTCCATGCTATCACCCAGAGCTGAGGCTGGTGAAGTGATAAGAGGAGGGTAACAATCAACCACATGGACTTTTACATGACACGATCTAGTATAGTAAGCAGTGCATTATCAAATCAGGTTTTATAATGAGGCAAGTTAAAAACTGCCTTTATTTTGGAGATTTGGCAGGCGCTCTCTTCACTCTGAGGGCCATAATACAAATACATGTGTGTAAAAAAAATCAATAAGTCCTGTTAATGAAATATTTACACTGTGTGAGAGTGGAAGTGTTTTCATGTATGTATTGCTATCCATCCATCGATCCATTTTCTAAAGCTGAGGGTTACTGCCTCACAGGAAGCACGAGTGAACTTCAGGGTAGACATAGTCAGGGTACTCACCTCCATCAATGCTTCGAGGCAGCAGGTATCTCTTGCTAACGGAGCGATCGAATTGTGGGGCAGGCCTGTCAATCAGAGCGCTGGCCTGTCTGGTCTGGGCCTGGGTTCGCCCGCTGTAGCGGAACTTGGAGCCAATCACCAGGAAGCCCTTGGGAGGCGGCTCTGGAGAAACCAACCTGCAGGAAGATTCAGTTTGTGTGTCCACCATAAAATACTCAGACTCTGCGCCTTGTTATCTTTTACTTAATTACACAATTTAGAATTTGATCAAGAAGAAAAAAGAAGGTGGTATCGATTATTTTCCTGGTCCCTCATTTCCTAATAACTTCCTGTGATGTTTCCTGAAAAGAACTACATTAAGTGACTCAGCACCAATTATAGGGAAAATAAAGACAATTGTCTAATAGAGCTATTTCAGTTTAGTTAGCTGTGTTGACTTTAAAAGCAGGTGCTGATTTCCAGAGGAGGATCAGCTAAAATATTTCAGTTGGATATTCGCTTATTTGCTTTCTTGCAGAGTTAATCAAAAAAAGCACTCTAACCACAAGGAGTGGAAACAGGGGGGAGACAGCTTGCCTGGCTCTGCCCATGTTAACAACCCCCACCCCCCAGCCAGCATCTCTAAAACTTCCTCAAGTCGTGAGGCTGTGCCAGGTAGTTAGCGGAGACCACAGGAAGTTGCTGTGCTAAGCCAAGAAATAGTCTGGCCTCCCTAAAACCACAACATGTGTCATTTTTACACTGATTTTTGTACAGACAGATGAGATACAAGGTTGTATGCAGATTTTGTTACCTTCGGACAGACCAAGTTCTTCCCATTTCAGTTGAATGACAAAACTGAGAAAGGCCCATTCAAACCCAAGGAAATAATCATTTATTTTTGGACTTATTTCTATGATTTGTATGTTTGCCCATAGACAAATTTAACAAGACTCTCCAATGAATTGGAATTATTGAATTCATTAATTAGTACCAACTGATCACTGTCTGCATTTTCCATATACAGTAATTAGTAACAAATGACCTAGTCCTCCTCAGCAACCTTACTGTAAATGTACAGTTACATATCAGTTCCTATCAAGGAAATTCTACAGAGCAATGTGACCTGTAAAAACAGTGTTACCATGAAAAGTTAAAGAATCAACACATCTGTATAATGAGTTTCACATGAAGGATAGCCCTACTGTGCTAACAGTTCATGCAGGGTTCAAAAGCTACAGTGCTGAAAAGGTGAGTCTCTCTGTGCATCTGTGAATATCAAGTCCTACCTGAAGAAGGTGTGGTGCTCAATGCAGACCTTCCACAATCGCTTTGAGGCCCGATGGTTGGGCAGCTTGAAGCCTATGGTGCTCTCAAACTGTTCATACTGAGAGGTGAGGGGAAGGGGTGGAGGTGGTGGAGGATGGGGGAGGAGGAGGAGGAGGAGAAGGAAGGGAGGTGAAGAAGAAGAGGAGAGTGAAGGGAGTGAGTGGTGGGGAAAGACGGAAGGGTGGTGGCAGGGTGAAATGTGTTTACTCCGCAGTAATGGAAAAATCAATGTTGTTTTTCTGTTTACTTGTACTAGAAATATATTCTCACATCTGCCATGTCAGGTAAATTTTCCATCTCTAACCAACCTACAAATTAGCCATTCTTGCACTCGCTCCATCAGATGTTCAGTGGAGTGAACAGAAAGAATACGCTTACAGATCAATAGGTTATTAGCAATATAACAGGTCTTTAAACATTAGGAGGAGTCTTTACAGGAAGAAGCCAACTTTTGTTCCACACAAAAATTCTGTTTAGAGTAAAAGGGCTTTAAACACCAATGACTACCCTCCAGGCAAATTTGAAGTGACAGCTGATTTAAGAGGATAGATCCGCAGAACAAAGCCTATGCAAAGAATGGTCTTGGTTTTCACTATGAAGATGTCAATGGCAGTTTAACAGTGGATATAAAGCGCACTCCACATACCCTGAAGGCCAAAGAATGAAGGGAAAAAAAACAGTAAATCATAATAATTTTAGGGAGTTGAAAACCAGAGCGAGCATAATGTGGCTCAAACACTTGCAAGTAAAATCCTTGATGAAAGTGCAAATCCTCACGACTGGCTAATCAGGCTTTAAAGTCACTATAAAGACTGGGAGAAGGAGGAAAAGAATAAAAACATGACCTATCAGCCTAATATTTAAGAACAGTATCTCTGAGGGCTATAAATACTGTCTGAAAAAATACTCCTCGTCAGTTGTCACGTGGTTTGCAGCAGATAAATCTCAGAAATAACTCTTTTATCAAACCATGAAATGACTATTTATGCTGCTTGGGAAAAGTCAGGAGAGACAATGATGTAATTTTAACAACTGTGAAACCATGAAATAGAAATATGGGGTTGGCTCTTTACCAAATGATCATTCCAGTTGCCTCGGCTTTGAGGCAGAGTGACTGTCATGAGCTGTTCTAGTGGGGGTGTGCAAGCAGTAATTGTGCAGTGAACTCCTGCTAAGTCAAGCAAGATGCAAAAGGCAAGACCATTATAATTTGTATTTACCTCTCCGGGGCGGATCTTGATGTAGAAGTTGCTTCTTTTGTAGGAGATCTTGAGGATTTTTGGCCAGGCAAACCGGTTTATCCTGAGGCGGTCTCGGTAGATGAGCAGGCCATTGGCGCTCACCCCGAGCATTATGTCAATTCCTTCTGAATCCTGGTGAACACAGGCATAGAGCATCAAAAAACCTCATACGAAAGTGCATAGACAGTTGAAAAGTCTGGGTGTACTATCTCTGTACCTTAGCATGATGCAGGTCCACTCCATACATCGACAGCTTCTTGGCATTTTCTAGAAAGTTCACCTCTGCATCCGCCGGAGTCATTCCCCTACAACACAAATGCCACACACGATTCATCACTTCCTTCATATTCATCCTACAAATCAAAAAGCCCAGCATCTTCCATTATCCTTGTGCTATTCAATTAAATTAACGCAGCCATATTTCCTCTGACCTGTAGTTACGGTGAAGCTCCATCACTCTCTCCTCCAGTTCACGTGTCTGATTGGGGGCAAAGCGGAAGTCGTTAACATAGTCGGGGCCATGTTCCTCCGGCTCATAGTCTCCCAGTTCAGCCTGGACAGTGTAGGAGCCCAAAAGAGCGTGGGTGACGAACGAGCAGGGCAGACGACCGGACAGGATGTCGTCCCTCAACTGCAGGCACAGGTAGTACCTGAAGAAACACAGAAATGCTGCTAATATTTGTCTTCAAGAGTTATGTGTCTATTTTATCAGGAAACACCTGGAAGAAACACTGGAAATGTTCTCAGTCTCAGTCCTTCAGGTTTTTAGCCATGCTAGCAGCGTTGATCTTTCCAGGTGTCTGTGAGCCGCTTCACTAACCTGAAGTATCTCAACTATAGGATAGATTGCTATGAAATTTTGTACAGACATTCATGGAGCTCAGAGGATGAATCTTAATCACTTTGGTGATCCCCTGACTTTAATGTATCATCGTCATATCAACATTTAACTTTTTTTCAACACTTTGTTGTACAATTAAATTCCAGAAAAACTAATGACATTCCGGTCAGCATCAATGGTACTTTGTGGTTAGTGCTAATTAGCCAGTGCTAAGATGGAGAATGTGGTAAACATTTAATGTGCTAAAGTTAAGCATTGTCATTATGAGGATGTTAGCATACTGACATTGGCATTTATCTGTGCTGTGTCTGAGTGCAGTCTCACAGAGCTACTAGCATAGCTGTAAACCGGTGCTCTTCTTCATATGAACATTTTTAAAAGATAGATTTCTTCTTACATTTAGTTTCACTCCAGCAAAACAAAATACTGTCACAGTATACAGCTGGGTATAGTAATTATCCTCAAGCTTCTATACACTAATTGAGTAGGGTTTCTATGCATTAATCAGCTAACAATGACGGATGGAGGACACAGCTCCTGACATGAAATCTTTGCCTATCCTACAGTTAAGTTTAATTCCCAGGTATTTATGATAATCCACAAATCTCAAATCTCAACAGTTAGCTCTAAGCTCTCTCCAGCAGGAAATTCAAGTCAAATCAAGTCAGTTTTTATTTGTATAGCGCCAATTCACAACATAAGTTATCAAAATGGGTCCTAAGGAAAACTTCAAAATGGTAATAGTGCCAACAGTTTTCATTGAGGCTACAGTTCTAATAACAGCTCTGAGAATTATAAAGAGTAACTCAGAGACCGGTTTGGGAACGTTTTACATAAAGTTTAAGCACCACAACCCCCAAACTCCACTGAAATACTTGTATCTCACTTGGCACATTAGAGTTCAAGTGCAGTATCTCTATAGCTTAATACCACAAAACACCTCAGTAACTAAGTTACTTAAATGTGATATATGACATTTGCAGTGTACATATGTAGTTTGCTCTGATGTAGGGTTGATTATGATGCTGCGTCTTGAGCAGAGCCTAAAAATATACCATATCCTTCTATGTCTGTGTGGAGAACATAAAGTACATACATAGACACTCTAGACGCTAGAGTGCTTTGTGATCACTATCATTTAATTTGTTGTCCTTGTCTGTTTTCACAGTTTCATAGTTGCCCCGAAGACTACTAAAGTCAACTCCTTGTCTTCAACCTTCACTTGAAGTGTGTTCAGTTTGCCTGGGTACTGGTCTTAGTAATTATGTTCTTTTGTAAATCCTGCCAAAACAAAAATGTCCTCTGAAGAACTCAGTATATTAGCTTTAGGCAACTAAAACAAATCAGCGTTCTTTAACTGTGAGTTCAAAAGTCCCTGTTGTTGCGTTCACACATACCTGGTGATGTCTTCAATGAGCACAGATGGGTCTGGGGGGTAGAACTTGACAGAAAATCCAAAAATCCAGGAACCAACTGTGAACAAACCACCAGCAAGGTTTTGTGGAGGAAAATACTGTGGACTGTGTGAGTGTATGTGTGTGTGTGTGTGCGTGTGTGTGTGTGTGTGTGTGTGTGTGTGTGTGTGTGTGTGTGTGTGTGTGTGTGTGTGTGTGTGTGTGTGCCTGTGTGTGTGTCTGCTTCACTTACCCCGAATTTGCTTCTTAATCTCTTTGGAGGGATCCAACCAATTCTGACAAAGAAAGAAAGACACAACCCTTTGGAGAAATTCAACCTCAGCAAAATCATCCATTTTTAAGAGCCCCTTTTAAGTACTGTACCTCGCTGGCTGCAAATATATTCATACTACAAGAAAATGGATGAAAGCTTCTTCAAACACTGAAAGCATCAATATTGGGCATATAAATGCCAGATGGATCCCACTCCGTCCACCTAATGTCACTAAAGCTTTCATGGTGCACTGCAGACCCTGTGTACCATTTTTAAAAGGCCATACTGTCTAATCACATTTTAGAAGGTTAAAGGCCATGTATGCCAGTCTCAAGCTGTAAGTGGTTGAGCAGTTTGAAGGGCAACCAGGGACTCAATGCTTTATAACAGCAGGAAAAACTGTGGTCTGATATTTGCTCTGAAATCGCTGACATAATCCAACCAAAACAATACCAAAATAATCTATTAATTAGCAGCTATAAATAAAAACTGTAAATTGTTTTAAGGGTAATAAGGGTAAAGGTTAAGGGAAAAACATAAAATCTAGTGTAACTAAGACCCAGGATAGTTTCTGACTGGGTGTCCTATGTTAGCTTTAATTGCAGAGTTATATTAGTCAGTCACAGATTTTAAAATGAAAAAAAGTAAATGTAAGCTATCTTAATGTATGTGTGTTTGTGTTTCTGACCTTGGAGTTGTCCGTGTCCTGGAAAGTCAAGCCAAAGTAGTCCCTTTCCAGCAGGTTCAGATGGCCACACACCATGTCCAGCAGGGTCTGGCCCTTGGCAAATTTCTGTTTCTCACACACACGCGCGCACACACACACACACACACACACACACACACACACACACACACACACACACACAAATATGTAGCATAAGAACACACAGCAAGTGGGCAGGTGACAGGTTCAGGTTGTAATAGGTATTGTAAAAGACGAAAGAAGAGGACAGATGCGAGTGCAATAATGCACATTTACAAAGATGTGTGTGACTGTGGGGCATCTGCTAGCCTAATGCTTGAAACCCATACCATATAACTGCAACACACCTGGTTTGATTCCAGCCAGGAACCTTGGTTGCATGTCATACACTTCTTCCTGTCTGCATCTATACGATCAGCTGGCACGAACACAAAATGCAAAAAATAATCTTGAAAAAAAAAAAAAAGATTTGTGAAACTGAAAAGATATTGCATTTATTATATAATTAAGTGGTTGGTTATCTAGTAAAAATAATTGCTTTATTATTGGACAATAAAATCTTTTCTTTATTCATATTTCTCAACACAAAGGAGACAAAAATATCAGTGACACACAAAAATCCAGCCCAACTGTGGTCTGAGAGATGCTTCCAGCCTGCCCTCGCCCCTGTTGAGTAGGAGGAGCTACACTCTGTATGCCTATATAAGGGGAGGAATTGCATTTCACATCAGTGGCGTTTCAGCAGACCACACCTATTTTCTACCCTGCCCTTCAGGGCTGAACACAGGCCTCTGTGGGTTGCACAGACGGCCTTGGCAAAATGCTGTTTCCACACACACAAACATGCTCAGACACACAGGCACACACGGCAGCTTCATCTCCAAGGGAAACCTGGCCCCTATAGCGACAAAGCAACCAAGCAACTGTTACCATGGAAACAGAAGTAATAGGTCCCTTCTGTGTGTGCGTGTGCCATCTCACTTCTTTATCACTGGTTTCTACAAGGCCATCACACAGCTTTGTTCAGCCCTTGTAAGAAAAGCTGGCAGTACAGTCAGCATATCTTTAAAAAATTTAAGAAGGGCTAATTAATTAACCATTATAAAGTCATCTGTCTCTCAATCAAATAAATAATAATTTATACCCTGCTGTACTGAGGCTGTGATAGGCAAAGTATATGACAGAATATTGCTGACTAACAGGCAGAGCCTGCAGTCAGAGATTTTTTGGGGAGTGGCGCATTTATTCGATTTTCCAACAAAATGAAATTGCAACACACATCGCAGGTGGTCCCCCAAGCATGGCAACCAATTCAGGAGCTGCTGATGAGATTCTGTTGTCGCTCCAACTGGCTCCAATCACATTTCTGTAACTAGTTCTGTGGTCTGATTGTGTTAGCAGCCATTTGGTGTAATCCTAGAAATCCATTTTGCTGATAGCCTCACCCATGCAAACAAGATGAGGAGAGACAGCGTGCCAGTGAATGGGTTAATGGCAGGCCGAGGGGAAAGTAAATCTATTGAACTTAGTCACTTTAACTAATTCAAGTGGAAAGCTATCACTAGAATCAAACAGCTATACAAACACTGTAAAGATGTGGCAAAATTGGTGTAGCTTCTAAAATGCAATGTAGCTCTTTTAGTTTCTAGTCTTGACTTTACAACATACCACAGCACATAAAAATCATAAATCATTTTTAAAGAAAAAATTAAATAAATAAAAAATAACACAGGAGTACATGAATAGATACATAAATAGTAAGTCTGAGGTAAAACCGAAAAAGATTATATAATTGTCAAACATTTATTACTTTATTGTTGTTTATTAGACCGATTGATTTGATAAGAAAATATAGTTATCGGATAAAGAGGAAAATTTAGGAGTTAATTTGGCAAATCTTTGTTTCCGGCCTGTGACGTGATGATGACGTGTCAGGTCAGGTGATGGCCGTGCGAATTTAGCGGCAAAGCAAAGCCGGTGGATGAGAAAGAGCTTTTTAAAACTTCATGCAAAACTAACGCGGGAACAGTGGTGTAGCAAAGAGAAAGGCGAAGGAGGAAATAAACAGACATTCGGAAAAACAACATACCCTCTATCGACTTTTTTGAAAAGTGGACTTGCTAGCATTAGAAAAGAGCCTGGAGAGGAAAATGCTAACGTCTAAGAGGAGGACACGCGCAGCAGCCACTGACGTCAGTTCCGCTCAGCAGGAAACAGAGAGCCACAGCCCTGCCACACTCACCTGTTCGACTGCCCAACCCTCATTTCCACTGGAGCCCCACACCAATGCAGACCACAAAGACCCGTTTATGGGTATGTTAGCAGTTTTGCCCACAGTCTATTACTTTTTACCTATTTCAGTCACAACTTACTTTTAGCTAACTATTTCAACCATTCAGGCCAGGGCCCAGGATGAAGTGACTGAGGGAGGTGGTAAAATTGATAGGGGGCATTTTTCCTCACAAAATGAAGTTCACTGATTTAATGGCATGGCTAAATAACAACAACACAATGTCCATATAGCTTTTCTCTGGCAGAAAAGCATTTTTGTATTTCGCTATTATTATTTATTTTGCTATTGTAACATTGCAGTATGATTAATGCACTGTGTGTGTGTATGTGTGTGTGTGTGTGTGAGAGAGAGAGAGAGAGAGAGATTGATGGAAGAATCAGAATCATAGAGCTGTATTGGTGAAGGTGGGACAGTATGTGCTTGTGTAAGGCATTCAGCTACACACTCGAGGCTAATGTGTTGATATTGTTGCTGCTGGACCCGGAAAGTATTGTTGCAATCGTGTGGTGTAAATCGTGTATGATAGAATATATGTACAGGTGTTGATATTGTCCTTCAGGTTGTGATCATAGGCTGTAGACTGTCAGAGTAAATCCTGTATAAGCTACAGGTGTTTCAAACAGATAGTGGCCTCTGCTGAGAACCTATAATTGAAAACTTGGATTGCTGCGTGTGTGGAGAATGAGGGGCTGTGGGAGCCTCCACGATTTTGTGCTCAGTGGCCTCTGCATTCTGGACCTGCGTGAAAGATAAATGAATTGTACAACTTCATTTACCTGCACAAATCAATGTCAAAATTATGTTCTATGTTAACAAATTTTGACAAACAATCCTACCACAGGAGCAGTTAAAGAGTACTAACATAGCGATTTGATATTGGGTGTCCATAAAGTTTAGGGCTAAAATAAAGTGCTTCGTTTCACAAAAGTGAAATAGGCCTAAAAAGTGCAACTATTTCAACACATCTTTACGATTGAACAGCTTTAATACTCCATTTTCTCCCCCTTTCCCTCCCTCCCACTTTCCCCATTATTTGTCGTTGTCTATCATCTTGTCTCTCCCGATGTGTGTATCTTACTCTCTTACTCCAGGTGTAGTGATTAGCTGAGTAGCATCATGTGACCAGTGCTGTAAAGGCTAGAAAATCTGTGCTGCTCAAAATAGAAACGCTCTGTCAAAATTTAATAATTCTCAATAATTCATAAGTTATATCTCCGGGGTCGAACAGGACTGCGTCTGGATCCAGATCTGGACGATGGTCCACCCATTAGTGAACTCTGGTTTCCACCTCTGGTGGAGAGATTTTTTATAAATGGTCAAGTAGGGAGCAAAATTTCCTGACTTTTAATCCCTATTATGGTTGAAGCTTGAAAAAATTTAAAACCTATATCCTCTAAAATGCTTTAAAAAGCTTTCATTGAGAAACGCCTATTACATCAGCAGGTTATTTTTTTAGCTCCCTGCGGAGCCACAGATGACTATACTGTTTTCCCAGGCTGAGTAGTCGGACTCATGATGAGTAATGTAAATCAAGAATCAATCGAGAGATGTTCTTGATTCCACAATTATGGCGCTTTTTTAAGTACAGTTGAGCTGAAGTAAACAAACATGAGAGTGTTGTACTTCACACTGAATATAGCAGCATCACATCCAGGGCTTCCATATGGTGGAATGCAAAAATCATTAAAACTGAAACACTTGAAGGTATATATCAAATGTCGTCTAGTTCCAGAGTCATTTTAGTAAACGCTTTACCAAGTTTTACTCATGAACATTTGTGACGGAAAAAAAGTAAATGGCTGCACAAATACAGCGGTTTTATCCACATTGCTTAACAATTTGCCTCTCATTCACCCTGGATGAGCCACTCTACCTCCTGAGCCACAGCTGCTCCAAAAGCTTCAAAAATATGTTAGATTTGTTCGAGTTCCTAAACATTTCAAGCACTGGCAAAATGATTTGATATTTGGAGTGAAGAACCCCAGATTTCCAACATGTACCTATTTATCTGTGAATTTTTCCCTGTAGTGGCTCAAAGCACAGTGTAGACAGGCTGCTTCTTAAGATGTCAAGCACTGTAGAACATGGAAAAACTGCCCTTCAGGTTGAGCTACAGTATTGGTAGGTATATGTTCCGAGGTTCCCTTGAGCAAAATGCTGAACCCTCAGAGCTTTTGCAGCTGACTGTGCAGAGGAGGCAGAGAGGGGTTGTGTGGGGATGCATTTTAGATTGGTCTTGCTAGAACAGGAGGGAATGATAGCGATTATAGATGAACTGATTTTATCATCCTTTCAGCTTTTTCAAGTGTCATGTATCTTTCATTTGGTTTTAACATGATCACATGAACCTCAGCTTTATGGAGCTGGTGGTTTTCTTTGAGGAGGCCCTTTAAATTTAATTATGTTGTGCACTCCAGACTCTAAGTTTAATCCTGTGCATGCATACTGTAGATGTATCTGTTGTCCCACTTTTTACTCTATGCTTGCTGCTACTGTGGCCTCCAAGTTACGATATTTAAGTTTTGTGTTACAATTCATGCTCGTAATGTGAAAAAGTAACACATTTCAAAAGGGCCAGTATATGATACATATGAAAGGTATTTTGTTTTTTTAATCAATTCTGTCACCTTTTCAAGGTGCCTCTTCAGTAATCTGGCTGACCAGCAGCTGAGCGCTGACATATCAGTAGCACTGAAAGCACTGAATTCAGGAAAAACCCAAGCAGCTCCGTCTCTATAGTGAAGTCAACAATCGCATGGGCCTGTGGTTAACTGTGACAATGGCCATTAGTATTTCATGAATTGGACCTCCATTCAGCCAAAGTTTAAGTGGTTAAAATAAGGGTAGAATGGTTTCTGCAGGATTTCTGTTTAAAAAGTCAGATGTTTCATTCAAAATGTCTCTTAAAAACAGTAATAAACAGTTTTCTGTGTCAGCTTGAAGGCTTAAAGTAATGTCAGCAGGTGGTGAATTTGCAGTTATGGCTTTAGGTTAACCACTGGGCAATTTAATCAATATCTATAATGTCACGAGCCAAACATCAATAGGACGCTCAGACTGCTTCCCTGTGTTTTTATCATCACAGTCTGCTTGTTCAGTGCACATCATCACTGTAATTAAAGTGATGATTTCACTGCATTCATCATTGTGTCCCCACTTGCCTTTTTCCATTTGCAAACACACTGATATGCACACTCCTGTAAAGTGCACAAACAACTCCTGGTATCTACCTCCTCTCTGTCTGACTCTCCACCTCCTCCCCTACTCTTTTCATCTTCTCCTCCTCTCTCCTCCTCCCCTTTCCTTCTCCCATTCTATTTTCTACCCGGTCAAACATGAGAGCACTCATCTGTCAGCTGTATGGATTTCCTGTCAAAGCCCAATATCTTTACTGTCACTGCCCAGGTGACATGAAGAAATGTGTATGCATGTGTGTGGGAATACACATAACCAAGACAGAAGGACAGATTGGGGGTGGAGTTGAAGGTGAATGTGTGTGTGACGCCTCAGTCTGGACTCCCGAGATATTCCTCCAGTGTAAGTAAAATATGTGAGGTCAGGTGGGAGGCAGTAAGTCATAAAACAATTCAGTTGACATGAATGAGGCCAAGCAGCCAACAAGATCGTTCCCATCACAATCCATCATCAGCAGCATCCAATGGGGCTCCACTGCTGGCTTTAATATGCTTCATGGCAGCTCATGGAAGTCCTGCACAGGATCTCCCTCTGGTGTGGAACATCCCCTTCGACACCCCTTACTCTACCTCAGAAGTCATTTCATGACCGAGAGCAAATTGATTTTCCGCAGTATTCAATCATGATGAGCGCGTAGGCTACTATGAAATTCAAATAACCAGGGGCAGTAGGAATTCACAGAGCTACACCCGTCTGTTTACAAACACAAAAGGCTATAGAGTCACGATTCATGAAAGCTGGGGATTGCTCATCTGAGCCTTCCATCCCCCACAATGCAGAGCTTGTCTCACCTCCCTCTACCCGTCACTTCCCCTCTCAGTGAGAATAGCAACACAGCTGCATCTCCTGACTCATGTATTACCCAGAGAGACTAAATCCCACTGAGGTGTACTGTGGTGGACTGTGCTGAGTCAAGTACTCCATTCAAACAGGGGAGACGTACACCACCTTGTTAAAATGCTGTGTTTTTTGTCACCTGCATGGCAAGATATGAATTTTCAGTATGTGGGCATGTTACCGTGGATAAATAGCCCTGCAAAACAACCTTTTGATGTAATTTTTTTCTGATTATGTTCTGTATGTTTGCAGAATTGCAAATGGTGAATCAATTACTAAAGGATAACTCTTTGGGAAGGAAGCTGTGTGCTTAGCTGTAAGCTGTTAGCTGGAAGCAGCTTTAAAGGAAAGGGTCTGACTTTAGCAGTTATGTCAATCATTTCTATCAGTAATGATAACTTTGCAACCACCAAACTGAGATCTGGGAACATGGCAGTATCCCTGCCATAAAGTCTGACAGAGCAATAAGCAAGTCCTTTAAAGTGATAGTTTGGGTTATTTGACGTGGGGTTGTATGAGGTAGTCATGCATAGTCGGTGCCGGTTTGGAGAGGTAGCAGGCAACACCATCACACTAGCAGAGTGCACTGTTCTGTAGGTGCCCTTGTGCATAGGAATACGGTAGTTCAGCAGTTGAAAAAGATAAACCGCTGAAAATATTCCACATGAAGCATACATTTAAACGAATATCGGATTGTTTTGTTGGGCATTTGTCTTAAACATGTTTTTCCTGCTGGCCCCATGCACAGCAACACATAGCTCTGCTGGTGTGCTGGGTGCTCCTGTGGCTCTCCCAGCTGGCAGTGCGCTGATCTGATCCTACTGCAGGTAACACACCGACTATGCATGACTACATCACACAACACCACGTCAAATGACCCAATTATCACTTCAACGTTCGGGAGTTCTGAGGAAGCAGAACTTTTAGCCAAAATATCTAAATCATTTTATTTGGAGGTTAAAAAAAACATGTTTCCATCCACTACTGTTATTTGTGAAATTTTCATCATCACAGTCTCCTCATCACTCAGTAATGGTGTGACTATTTTTATTTATTTATTTTTCATCTTTTTCATTTCTTCAGCAAAGCGAAAGCCTGACTAATGTGTAGGTCACATGCTTCGTGCATGTCACAATTTATTCAGTTTCCATTTTTAAGTCTTAAAGCATTTTGTTTTAATCGATACAACAACCAAACATAAAAATTCTTTTGTGACTTCTTTTCGAATTTCCAACATCTCAACTCAGGTTTTCTTTTATGCAAATTGAAATTGCAAATGAAAACAGGTTTGGTTTGTTTGTTTGTTTGTCAGCAGGATTACACAAAAATGACTGAAATGATTTGCACCAAACTTGGTGGAGGATACGGGGCATGGGCCAAGGAAGACGCATTAAACACATTTGTTGCTGATCTCGTTAAAGAGGCAGAAACAGGAATTTTTCAGGAAACAATGTTTTGATCTCAATGTAAAAAATTGGACATTTATTGTGTTGGGAAGTTTGCTAGTTTGTACAGTGGCAGAGGTGTGCCATTCTAGTTCCCTCTGTTATGTTACTATGTACCTTCCATCACTTTATTTTTATGCCTTGTTGGAATTTATGTAACTTAAGAACGTGAAGATGTCATGTTAAAGTGTAACCAGATGTTGTCACACTGAGATGCCCTCTTACTGTATGTTAGAGTTTGAACAGCTTATGGTTGTATAGGTGTGGAAATCTAATTCTTGTAGGGCACTTCTTTGCTCACTCTACTACAATGCTTTATGTGTTTAATATTGATATTCATGTAATTCCACAACAGCACAACCACAGCAAGTTAGTCTGTTAGCCTGTTTCCTCTACTGAATAACTTTGATTAAACTCCTCACTGCTCCCATGTTGCTCTGTTGGGCTTCTTTTTAGTGTCTCAGGTATCAGCAAAAAAATTGCCAAGCAAAATATTGTTATTACTGATATCAGTGATGGCCAAAACTATAAAATGTTGTAATAATTTTAAAAACAAGTTCACAGTCAAATTCTTCTGAATGGCTCAATAAGCCATTTTCTTCATGCTTGCTGACAAACAGTGAGTAGTGTACCTCAACTGCAGTCTCATAGTCTGAGCCGTCGAGTAGAGTGACTTTGACAGGGACAGTCTTGGGCCGCTTGGTGCTTTTCTGGGGGGATTTGGAGGCTTTGCTGGGGGTCTTCTCTGAGCTATCATCCATATCCCCATGGTCCTCAGGAACCTGCGAGAGAGAAAATCCTTCTTCTAAGTGAGTGAGCCTCAAATCACTGTACTTTGTCCTTCATTTAAACAGTGGAATTCTGAGTCTCTAGAGGCCGTATGTACTTGTCTTGCTAAGTGATTTAAATCCAAAATCTTTGATCACATAAAGCAATCATCAAATGCATGATGTAGTGTGAGCTGTCGCTCTAAGATGTTAAGATGTTAAGTTGCTGGCAGAGGCAGAGGCGACTAGTTGCCTTGCATATCAAGCAGAAAACCGGAAGGTGCCTGAGTGATTGAGGGCCCTGAGTAAAATGATCTACAGCTGCTGTGAGTTCCACAGAGCTCCCACCTGATTGGTCCTCCTGGCGTCACCCTCCATTGCGCTCTTCATCTCCCCAGCCAAAGCCGTCTCTGTTGTCATAGAAATGGATTGCAGTCCTGCAACCACACATAAACATATTCAGTCAACATCAAATCTTTTCCTGTTCCAAAAACCAGTGTGGAGTGTTTACTGCAGCTAAAAGTCCAATTCGCCTGTGGAACACTTCCCTGTCCGTACACAGCATACCAAATCATCACTTAAACTGACATTGTGGTGTAATGACCTGCCGCAGAACTGATACCTGTGGTGACATTGCATCCAATTTCCTTTGCAGCTGACAGCTACTATGGTATTTTTAATCATTCTCTACCACTATGCAGACTGATCATTGTGTATAGGAGGATGGTGAAAGGGAGAAAGAGAGTAGCTCAGTCAGTGCTGGCTCACAGCCTCCCACAGGAGCACTCTGCATGAAGAGTGTTGGCTTCAGGACGCTCTCTTCTCACACTAGCAAAGGAGATAGCATAAATTACATCAGCCAGAGAGCCCTGCGGCACAGCACAGGACAGCAGACACACCGAGATAGAGGATGAGAGAGGGAGGGAGACGACAAGGAGGGAGAGGGCACCGGGAACGTGACAACAATCTGAGGATGAGACAGGGGGAAGGAAAGAGCAGCACAGAGTAAAAGGCAGAGGTTACGAGGAGAGAGACACCACGGAGAGGAAAAGAGAGGGGCTGGAGAGAGAGATATACAGCTATGCTGATACAACGTTAAGGTGAGCTGGAGACAGAAGAGGCTTGTCATCTGAAGGTGACCACTGCTATTACCAAGCTGGACTGTTGCACAGTGACATACAGTAAAGTAGTTGATATTCAGAGGAGGTGTAACAGCTAAGAGAAACGAACTGTCCGAGATAAAGCCCAGAGTCAATCTTTAGCTTTATTATGAAAAGTCAGCACGGGGTCACAGGTTTAACACGCCTTATATGTCAGCTGAAATTTTCTAAGATAAAATGAGGAATTTTTAACCACTGCTGAAATTCTTTACTGAAGCCATTTTTGAGAAATATTGCATTATGACAGGGCAGTATTAGAATTTTAAGTAGATACTTCCTTTTTCCAGTGTGGTAAAAATAAAAAGTGGTACACTTTCAGGTTCCTTCTTTCCTCGAGTATATTGTTTATCTTAAAATATTCCCATTTTTCAGTCTCAAGAGAAAGGTGGTGAGCAAGAAATGCATACTCTAGTGTATGATAGATAGATAGATAGATAGATAGATAGATAGATAGATAGATAGATAGATAGATAGATAGATAGATAGATAGATACATACTTTATTTATCCCTTAGGGCAAATTCATGTGTCCATTAGCTCATTGTTGATGATAATAATAATAATAAAAACAGTTAATAATAAATAAACAATAATAATTAGAATAGTCCACTTCCTTTGGCTGAGGTGTTGTTTAGCCTGATGGCAGTGGGAACAAAGGATCTCCTGAACCTCTCTGTTCTGCAGCGCAGTGAGATGAGACGTTTGCTGCAGCTGTAGCTGCTTCTCTGTCCTGCCAGAATGTTGTGGAGAGGATGGTTGGTATTGTCCAAGATGGCTTTCATCTTACATTGCATGCATCTCTCCACAACAGTCCTGGGTGAGTCCAGACTCCTGCCAAGCACAGACCCAGCCTTTTTGACCAGCTTTTCCAGTCTCTTTGTGTTCATGTCAGACATGCTGCTAAAAGAGTACACTGGCCACCGCTGACTGATAAAACATGTGCAACATTTCACTGCAGACTTCAAAGAATCTCAGCCTCCTGAGGAAAAAGAGCCGGCTCTGCCCCTTCCAGTAGATGGCATCCGTGTTCAGGGACCAGTCCAGTTTACTGTCCAGGTGCACACCTAGGTATTTATAAGTGTGATCATCCACTCCAATATGTTCTTTGTAGGTGAACTGTAGGGGGTCTAGTGCATGTTCAACCTGTGGCCTCAGAGGGTGAAGAAGCAGCCGCTCCAGGGTCTTCATGATGTGTGACGTGAGGGCCACCAGTCATTTGTAGTCATTTATCTCAGCTGGTCATCCTACTTTAGGTACCGGAACAAGACATGGTGTTTTCCACAGGACCGGGATTCTCCCTGTTTGTAGGTTTAAGTTAAAGATCCTCTTGAGAGGCTCAGCCAGCTGGGCTGCACAGTCCTTTTTAACAGCCTTGGACACACACCGTCCAGGCCTGTTGCCTGTCCTGTTCACTGGCCTCCGGGGTCCAGTTCCTGAATGAGCGGGTGGTTTCAGCCTGCCTCAGTACACAGGGCTTGTAGGAAAGCTGAAGAAAAACCAGATTATGATCTGATCTGCCAAGTGGTGGTAGAGCTGAAGCAGTGTAGGCCTCCTTGACATTTGCATACAACAGATCCCGTGTCTTATTTTCCCATGTGGGACAGTCAACATACTGAGTGAAGCCAGTCAGGTGAGAGGTGAGAATGACATGGTTAAAATCCCCCAATATTGCAATGAATGCATCAGGGTGCTGCGTCTGTACTCGCAACAGACTCCTGAATGACATCACAGGCGACTGCAGGCTCAGCTCATGGTTGAATGTAAACAACAATGGCGATGATGTGTGAGAACTCCCTGGGTACATAGGATGGTCTAAGACCAACTGCCAACAGTTCAATATCCCGACAGCAGATCTTCTCCTTCACTGTGATGTGGCCGGGGTTGCACCATCTATTGTTCACAAGCAAAACCAGTCCTCCACCTTTATTCTTCCCACTTGCTCTGGCATCTCTGTCCGCTCGTACTGCAGTGAAGCCGGGTAAATCTTTAACCAGGTCTCCGTGAAAACCATGAGGATCGACGGTAGAAAAGGCTTATATCTCCACCTCCTAGCCTTTAGCTTAGCCCTAGCTCTGCATCCACAGTATGGCTTCTTCTGCTCAGCCGGTATGGGATGTTTAACTCCATATCTGGTAAACTTTAAGGCCAGGAGTTCTTCTTTTGTGTACATTATTTTCTTCATCGTCAGACGAAACAACGACATAGAATAAAAAATATCAATCGGAAATTTTTTTTACGAATATATACAAATATATTGCAAAAAACTATGAGCTATGTGGATTTGCTGCCACTTGTTGCCAGCACATCATTTGAATGTATCATTTCTTAAGAAACTCCAGGAAATGTGTTAGCCTACAGCGTGTGTAATATTGTGTAAGAACTAGACAACTACATTAATGACTACAGCCATAAAGAGAATGTGATTTTTGCTTCAAAGCAAAGTGTCATTGAGTAGTATACTAGACTCTGAAGTTGTTGATTTGAAGGTTTGAAAATGCATAATTAACACCTCAGTATGTACTTCATCACATGCTTGTGAGGACATTTGTAATGCAAACCTTGAAGCTTGAAAGTGAGAAATGTGAAGAAGCATAAACTAAGGCATCAGATTAATGAGAGGAAGGGATTAGTAAGGAGGGGACATGGAAAGCTTCGATAAAAAGTATAAAGCTTCTGGGGAAAACTGTCATTAGGGACGAGCAAAACACTAGCCTAATTTGGTCTAATAACGACCAATGGAAGTGTTTGTAAACCAGGAAAAGATATGGTAGTATTTTCTCTTAAAGAAGAGGCCACAATTAACAATTTTTTCCTCAACCAGTTGTCGGAGGACCTCTCTGTGTTTACAGCTTGATATGCTGGAAGACAGCACCTCTCAGCTTTCATAATAGGTCGGCCTCACTCTGCATAATGAAGCCAGATCAAAGAGGAGTGCAGTCTGGCTCTGAGAAGGCTACAGATGTCACACACCGTGCAGTGTTCCTCTACAACTCTGAGGAGGCTGTGAGGTGTTTCATTCATCTAATTAATGAATAAAAATACAATTGATTACAAAAGATATTCTCATTATAACTTATATTATAGACAGTAATGACATTTTGTGGTGTTCCAGGTTAAACTGGTAAAAACTTATTGAGATTTATATGTTTCCCAAAAAATTTCCATGTGTAAATTTGCCTGATTCATGTTTATGCAATGAGACAATGTCAAAGTCAGACAAGGGAAGCAGCCAATTTACATGAATGCCTACGTGCACAGTACTGTGTGAAGAAGCAGAATCTCTGTCAAATAAAACTTTAACACTGCATGGACCTTACTGATTAGTGAAGCAGTGAAAAATGCCATCAAAGTCATAGTGTAAGTTCAATGCTAACAACAATCAAACTTTAGTTACGAAGCACATTTCGTTTAGGTTGGGAAATTATTCAGTGTTAATATTTACTGACTTTTGGTGGAATTGTCCACTAATGATATGATCATGTAATGTTATTAATGAGAAAATTTTAATTCTGTTCTCCAAAATGAATGATTCATGATTAGAACTTGACACAGATATGAAAGTTTTTGTTTCACATGTGTTAGGAGTTTTGTCTGATGTAAAACATAACAGTGACACAGTTCACCAAACAATCAGGGCAGACGCTGCCAGTCAAAAGTTTTAGAGCACCTCCATCTGTTTCTTAAATTCACATAATTCAATGTCTCAGTGTTTCTGAAAATAAAGCATAGAAAAAAAGAAACAATTGGAGATACTTAAAAGAAAGAAATCATGGAATCTAGTAGTAGAACTAAATTTAAACCACATTTTTGACTCATACAGCAGCCGAACACACCTGTGACGCTCTTTCTACAATGGAAATTAAACTTTGTTCATAAAGTTTGTCCCCTTTTGCAGAAATTCCAACAAATCTGTTAAACTTGTATTTTGTTTTTCTGTCGCCTTCTGTCCAGTTCATTCTAAACCAGCTCCATGGGCTTTGAGTCTGAAGGCTGTGCTGCTCTTCTATCATGTGAAGCCTCTGTCTAGTTTTCTTCTAATGTATGGGTCATTATCTTGCTGTAGGATGAACCCCTGACCAACCAGTCTGTCATCCTTTGTTACTTGCCTTTTTCTCACCAGCCTGATAGCAATATACCAATGTCCCAGTGGTAATAGGAGCATTAGAGACTGTGACCCCCAACTTTGGAGAGTGGCTCCAGTAGATTCCAGGTACAACATCTGAGGTCAGTGTCCAGAAAAGTACAATCCTAGGACTGGCTAAGATACTCTAAGGCTTCTGATGGAGCCGAGTTTGAGGATGACCCACCCCACCCCCATGCAGGGGTGAGAGGGAGTTTTTTTTTTTTTTTTTTAAATCAATATGATATTGATTTCAAGCATATGACTGAGCCCTACATTTTGTTTTTTACATTTCTATTTTATTTAACTGATTTGTACAGTAAAGAGGCAGACGGCACATAAGGGGAGTGAAAGTGGGATGACATCCAACAAAGGTGCACGACTCAAATAGGGGTCATTGTGGTTATATGGTATGCTTCTTAGACCCCTTGGCCACAATTATTCCCTTCTGCCTTAAAATTCTTATGAAAGCACATTTCGTGCAATTACTGGTATATACTGAGCACAGAAAAGATGACTCAAAGTCTAAGTCGATTCTTTTACCCTTACATCTATCTTTTATCTGATCTCATTCCTCTCGTAAATATCAGTTCTCCTGAACACTCACATGAGACAATCAGATCGGTCCACTGTAATAAGAGTGTGAATGCCAAGCCCATGAAGCAGCTGTCAGAACAATGTGTCAGCGAATCAGAAGCAAACTCGAGAAGAATCCTAATAGATCAGTGTCACTGACTATAGGCCACTCATTTCACACACATCATGATCGTGAGGCCAATCAATTCTTTCATTTGGGTCACTTTGTGATTCAATCACTCCAGCTCCACATGGTCTCTGCACACCTAATCATCTGTGTGAGAGAGATGATGGAGACTGAGATGTATGAGGCGCTACAGCTGCTTAGACTCAAAATTCCTATAACACTCACTGTCTTCAAACAGACTCCCATTAAAGGTCTTGCTTTGGTTCTTGAATTTCAAAGAACCAGCGGTAAGGAAAGTCTCTGAAGTATGACTCCATCGCTGTAGGTGAAGTTCAGAAAACAATGTGCGGGACTGAAGACTTCCAAAAATAGTTACTTTTCTTTCCTTGAATAGGACAGAAATACTTCAGAAGTCTATGGACCAAATTAAAACAGTCTCAGTCTAGATTTAGGAAAGTGCTTATATTAGCACGGTTATCTAACTAAATTCCATTACTCTCAGACAGCACTGTGATTGTGCACAACAGGTTTTGACATTTGCTTGAGTCATAGACAACCAAAATAATCCCAGACAGTTTCCACTCTACTTCCACTCTAGTCCATTAATCTCAAACTGTGTAGGCACTGTGGTGCATGTGTGTATGTGTACGTGTAAGTAGGTGTGTTTCTGTCTTGATGAAAACCGATCTACAGCTAAAGTAAAGGTCGTGGCAGTACAAAACTACCGCTGATAGAAAACTGTATCAAGAGACAGAAGTCGATGTGATATACATGTAGCGTACATCCCTGGCCTGGCATCAGTCAAAAGCCAATAAAGAAGTTCATTGTAAGGACATGCAGAGTTAAGGACCCAAAATTGACACTTTGTGACTCTTCCCACCATCAAACTAACAAATTGATAGGAAACAGAGACAAAGGACCCTTCTCTCACAAACAGACCATGCTTTTTATGCTTTTTTAGCATGTCAGAGAGGCAGAGAATGTGACCAAGAGTCAAAGGGTCAGCTCCAGAGGATCAACCCAATGGACACCAGGCAACTGGAGAACATGGGCAAAATCTCCAGTTGGTAACAATAAGACTCTCTCTAATGATATTTGACTGTTTCTTATATAGGACAAGTAACAACAAAAGGACTGATTATCAGGAAGGTGTGAATCCTGGCCTCTCTATGTCACGCATGAACACACACACACACGCACACACACACACCAACCTCCCTTCCTCTGCCCCTCTCTAGATAAGAGTCATAAACTACGACCCACATTCCAGTCCTGGGTAGTGACCAGCAGAACTCTCTTCACAGACACAGATCTGAGGAAGAATGTAAAATTAAATATCTAACTGTTCTGTAACTCATGAGATGTTCCTATGCAATAGTTTAACCCCAAGCTTCTATCCCATAGAATGTTTGACATGTAACATGTAGATTTTAAGACAATGTCCTTCCTGTGACCATACTGTCAGCATCCTTCACACAAGGTAACACACTACATGACATCCAGAATGTCCATATTATTATTATTACAGTCAAAGAACTGCTGTGTAATCCACATGTATAGACTATTAGCTTTGGGAAATGTTTATATTGTTGTTTGATCAGTTAACCACTTGTATCATGATTGATTCCAGGTTTGAAGGATGTAATATGAAATCCACACTTGTAATACTCCTGTCTGTCATTATTAGGGCCATTACGTTTATATGTTATTTCACTTAATGTTTTATGGTCATGGTGAAAGATGGATGTGCAAGTTTATAGGTAAACTGTAGAATTAAACAATTCAAAAGTTCAGTGGAAAATTACTCTCTTCTCCAAATTGAAACACAGGAGAAGATGGATGACGCCCCTGAAACGTGCGCCAGCCCTCAGGGGATAAAACAGTTGTGATCAATTCACACTTTGCTAAAAACTCTGCTCAAAGCTCAAAAGTCCTGGCTCAAAAGCCCGGCTCTGTAGCTATGTAAAACTCTTAGCTCTAAGCTGCTAGCCACAAACTCATGCTCTTAGCCATTTTTGCACTTGATCGTTTTGTCCGTGTCCTTTATTCTTTCTTTGCCACGTGCAAGAGCCTGCAACAGATGCCAGCAGATAACACATCTGCACGACCGCCTGCAGAGAAGTCGATCAGAAATCAAAAGCGCTCGAGACAGAAAGTCTCCTGGCAAACGTCTTTATTTACACCCAGCTGTTGTCCTGTTGTATTCCTTTGACCTAGAGACTAGAGATCCATTGAATCGAGAAGTCATGGCTTCTGAGATGAGACTGATAAATTTATCAGTGAAGCAATTCATTGTTGTCCTCCCAGAGGACTGGTGCCCCATTTCAACGAGAGAAAAATCTAAATTATGGCGTTAACGCTACATATTTTAGAGATACCAAGTCTTCCCCCCTCCTTTTTCTCTAGATATTAGTTTGCTACTTGAGGGCTAATATTCTTTTTCACAGCTTTTCCCACACTGCTACAGCTTAGTTATATAGATCATCTTAGCTGTTGGTGACACACAACATGCACCAACACAACAAATAACAGTGCAAATCCTGTAATTCATTCAGGATTGAATGGGGCCTTGACTTATTTACAACTCCTTGGCTAACTGTCACAACACAATAAGAGACTACAGACAGTCCAACACTGTGTTTAAATATGAGACATCTGTAAACTTGTATTTTTCCACAGGGAAGTACTGGCCTCCACTGACCCTTTGGGTCAGTTCACCTAAATTAAAAAAGAAAAGAAAAAAATTCCCCTCTACACCTTCTAACACATTCTACACAGAATCTCGATGTGAACAGAATTTCATTTGTGGTGCTGAAGACCAGGCCTCACTTGAAACAGTGGCAGATATTAAAATAAAATTCTAATTATCTGCATGGCTAGATACCAAGGGTGGTGAGGAAGATGTAAGACACGGATTTTGTAATGTTTTTTTGTATTAACCAAGTGAACTTTTCAATGAAGACACTGCTTTTGTTCATCTTGTTAGATTCTAAGTTATTATTATCCATCAACGGCTCTCTGACCATCTCGATGTTCTGACTGAAGAAGCTGGCCATCAGGACTTCTGACACAAGAGTACAAAAACCTCACTTACAGGCTTACGGATTTGGAATAGGAGGTAATTGCACAAGAATTAGTCTTTAAATCTCTCCACGTTTAACTTTAAATTGTAGAAAAGCATTCAAACTCCCCCCAAAATACAGAAGACTTGACCTCACCTGGTTATATAGGCCTACAGTGCATCCAGAAAGTATTCAGACCCCCTTCACTTTTGTTATGTTGCAGCCTAAAATCATTTGAATTAATTTTTACCTCATTAATCTACACTCAATACAAAGCAAAAACAGAATGTTTGAATTTTTTTGAAAAATTATTAAAAAGGAAATATTTAAATATAACTTTCACATAAGTTTGTTTGGAAAGTGACAGACCTGATCTCACAGCTGATAATTACCGTTGCCCTGAGAGCTCAATGCAACTTACGAAAACATGCAAATACACAAACTTCAGAAAATATCTTCAATTTTTTTAACAAGTGCATCCAAGCCAGGTTCATCACTTTTTTTCTTTTTAAGGTGTTTGCCTTAATTCCGATAGCAAGAGTGAGAGAGAGACAGGAAAGTCAGGGAGAGAGAGAGACAGAGGTGGGATGATATGCCTCAGGTTGGGCCATGGGTTGAGGTCGAACCCAGGATGCTGTGGTTAGGATTATGCCTCCCCCCATGCTTGTGTCCGCTGGAAACACTTCTGTTGTGTTGTGATTATTTGCAGCACCTGTTGTCAAATTCATGAAGATGTTCTCTGAAAAACCAAAGCCATGAGATGGAAGGAACTGACTGCAGAGCTCTGAGACAGGAATGTGTTCAGGCACAGATCTGGGGAAGGCTACAAAAAATGTCTGCTGCACTGAAGGTTCCCAAGAGCACAGTGGTCTCCTTAATTCTTAAATGGAAGAAGTTTGGAACAACCAGGACTCTAACTGGCAGGCGAAGAAGAAGGAGAAGGGCTTTGGTAAGAGAGGTGACAAAGAACCTGATGTTCACACCAGCTGAGCTCCAGAGATCGAGTGTGGATATAATAACATCCTACTGGTGAAGCAAGGGGTTGGCAGCTTTGGAGGCTGTGGAGGTGTTTTTCAGCAGCAGGGACTGGGAGATTGGTCAGGGTTGATCGAAAGCTGAATGGAGCAAAGTACAGAGAGATCCTTAATGAAAACCTGACCCAGAGTTCTCAGGACCTGGGGTGGAAGGATCACCTTCCCAAAGGAAAATGACCCTAAGCACACAGCCAAAACAACGCAGATGTGGCTTCAGGACAACCCTGTGAATCCCCCTGAGTGGCCCAACCAGAGCCCTGACTTGACCCCAATGCATCATCTCTGGAGTCAACTGAAAATGGCTGTTCACCAACAGTCCTCATGTGACCTGACAGAACCTGAGAGGATCTGCAGAGAACAATAGCAGAAAATATGCACATCCAGGTGTGCGTAGCTTGTTGCTTGTTGCGTCACACCCAAGAAAACTAAAGGCTGTAATCGCTGCCAAAGGTGCGTCAACAATGTCCCGAGTAAAGGGTCTGAAAACTTATGTCAATGTGATACTTCAGTTTTTCCTTTGTAATAATTTTGCAGAACTTTCTAAAATTGGATTTTTGCTTGTCATTATGGGGTACTGAGTGTAGATTGATGAATACTTTCTGAGTGCACTGTACCTCATCATAGCTGTTGTGACACAAAACACACAACAAAGCAGCAAATACCAGTGCAAATCCTGTAATTCATTCAGGATTGGATGGAGCCATGATTTATTTACAGCTTGTATGCTGTCTGTCACAACACAAGAAAAGACTACAGATGGTCCAACGACTGTGTTTAAATATGAGACATCTGTAAACTTGTATTTTTCCGCAGCAAAGTATTTGCCTCCACATTTCAAACATTTTTTTTATCACATGGCTCTTTGTCTCATATATTTGCTCTGTTTGGGTGAAAAGTAAAGATGATAAATCTAATGCCTGTGATGTGCGGTATCTCTGACTGTCAAAAAGAACAGATCGTATCTTCAAATGAATGTGCTTTGTTGCCATGAGAAGCGTTGCCTATTCAAGTGTGTTACAAAACACTGCAGGCATTAATAAGATAAGCTGTGTTTCGATGATCAGTCACAGTTATTGAAAATCTTTTAAGACAAAACACAGATAAGGAAAATTCAGTGACACACTGTCGTCATGAGCACACAGACTTCCTTATCACTGAATCCTCTCATTCAGGACTCAGCCTCGTCATGTCAGCCTATCTCTGGAGATGACCTCCTCTGTGCTCTACATTTCAGAGTCCGTCCAGATACACAGTAATCATTACGGAGCATTGCGGTGGCCCTGATCCGATGTAAGCTTGGATCCACTGAAAAACTGCACTCAATCTCAAACTGTAGAACATCAACTCCTCTCCAACAAGGAGGCAAAATGCAGACAATGTGACACAGCAAAACACTCATCGTCTGCAGCTGGACAGCTCAGATAAATTGCTAGATAGTAATGGACATAATGGCTGATCATCTAGGGCAGAATGATGTCCGTAGTGCACCATTCACCATGGCCTGCCTGTGCCTTGTCTTCATGCCATCTGTCAAACAAATACTCTGTCAATTTAATTGACAAAAATTGATGTGTCTTCAGGCAGGCGTCAGTTGCCCACAGGCCCATCCTTCATCAGCGGTGGGCAGGAGAAATCTGTCAAATATAGCATCTCAAAATATGTCACAGTAGAGCAGGAGGAAGACAGGGACAACAGCTTGTGGATTCCTCTAACTCCTCAAACACAGTATGCTGTCAAGAAATTGTACATGTGCTAACAGCATAAAGTGTTAGCCTCCCTCCAGAGTATATTGGAGGGGGAAAAAAGGCGCGTACAAAAAAGTGTGAGAGCAGAACAGTGACGAAAGTAAGAGTGACAGTGTTATCAACACTTCCACTGGTCACAATATCAAAGCTTTGTAAGAAAGCTGTGTGCTGCTGTGGAATTATTTCACAAAAAGACAAATGTCAGGATCCAAATTCTGATTTGATTTTCTTTTTTTATTTCTATAGCAACAGTGGAGATAGACAAAAAAATCAGGGGAGAGAGGGAGAGGGAACCTAAGCTGCCGCGGCAAGCACTCAGCCTTGGCACCAGGTGAGCTACTCTTAACTGCATGTTTATTACAGTAACCATGGCTTTCTAACTTTAAGGAAGTGCTTATTTCAACCAAAACCATGATCTTTTCCTCCACCTAACCAAGTTGTTTTTGTGTCTAAACTTAAGTGAACTATGGCCGTTCCATAAGCAATCGCATGTGTCACCATTTTAACCTGATGCTCCAGTGGGAATAGGGATAGACAACAGACAGTGTATGGTTGTTTAGGTTGGAGGAACTGATGCTGTGCTGAGCTCTTGCTGTTTAAAACAAAAACAATAACTTGCAGGAAATCCTCATTCTAACCCCACCTAAATTTAGGTTGAAAACCTGCATTATTTCTACAAAATAATAATCCCCTGAGATTTTAAAGACGTCTCACATCTATTGTTTTAGGTTTCAGAGCCGTCATCAGTACAGCAGAGCTGAGCCGTCACTGTGGATGCCTCTGATTGTATTTAACTCTGTAGATCAGACCTGAACTTGAATGCGTAAAAGAGGCATGTTGGTGCTGCTGATTTCTGACAAATTCTAGGCTGCTGTTGTTGGAAGAAAAGCATCATCCCCCCAAGCATTTCTCACAACATCCCCCCCAGAGTTTTAGACCCCATACTGCATTTCATTATTGTTTCCTCTTGTTTGCTTTATTTGCAAATGCAATATGTGCTTCCACACAAACCAGTGATTCCAGCAGAATCTCTCATTGTTAAAGTGCTTTTATTATAATAATCACAACCATTCAAAGGCCTCACTTGAAACAGTGGCAGATATCAAAAAATAAAATAAAATTTGAATAAAATACTAATTATTTGCATGGCTATATGCCAAGAGGGACAAAAAAATGTAAGAGGCGTAATATTTTTTAGGTTGTTTGTTTGTTGGTTTTTTTTTTTGGAATTAATCAACTGACCTTTGAATGAAGACAATGGTTTTGTTCAGCTTGTTGGATTTTAAGTTATTATCATCCAGCAATGGCTCTCTGACCGTCTTGTTCTGACTGAAGAAGCTGGCCATCAGGTCTTTTGACATAAGAGTGCAACAACCTCACTTACAGGCTTAGATTTGGGATATAATACGGTGAATACGTTTCATGCTTATTTTTATAGACAGGGTTTTATGAAACTCAGTTTTTCTCATACAAACCTAAAAAAAATTTATTTCTAAATAAATAATCTTTTGTTACATTCACAAAGCAATGGTAATAGTAGAGGTAGCAATAGTAGTGGTAGTGGCAGTAGTCATGTGCAGTGTGCTGTAGAGAGGGGCTCCCTGTGTAAGATAATGTGCCTTACTGTGATCTCCAGGTGAGTGTTCTTCCTTTGCCAGAATGTCTTTTGTGACTACATCATTTACAAAAATGAACAAAGCATGCCCCGAACTGTACTCCTGTTAATTAGGCCAATAATTAATTTGGAGATTTAAAGGGATGTTACTTTCATTCAGACACAAAGACACTTTGCTCAAACTAAACCATCTGTCTGTTTCAGGACATTTTAAGAGATAATTCTAACAATAGACATGGATCCAAGGCTCTTCTTTTTTTCCAAAGTGTGGAAAGAGTAAACTGGACAGGTTGGCTGCCCTAATGGATTTTTGGCACTTTTTGGAGGTTAATCCCTCTCCATGGTGCCTTTGACTAGCACAAACAGCAATCTCAGTGTTCATCATTTGATGGCACCAGTGCAGAAGGACTGATGATCTGCCATGGCAATACTCCAGCATCTAGTAACACAAGGATTCTTGGGAAAAAAATTTGTCATAGCCCACATGATTATTTCAAGGTAATATTGAAAAAAAATCTGCCTGTCTATTTTTCAGGTACTCTTATTTAAATGGCGTCCCTGTTAAAAGTGTGGCCATCAGAAGACAAAAGTCTAGACATTTATCTGAAAAACGTCATTCACAAGCACAAAGAGAAGGTCTTCAGACGGCGGCTCAAATCCCTACATCTAATTTTAAAATAACTGAGATGTTGTTGTCACTGGAATCACACACCAGTGAGTTGTTTTTACCATTTTAGTTGAAAATAAAATCCATAAATCTCATGGGAAGTTGCAAGAAAAAACTAATTCTAAAGGAATCTGCAGTAAGGGGGATTGTTTGTAATTTAAAATTTTTGTAACCATGCTAGCTTAGTGGATAGCAGTGCTGGTTTTTCATTTGGCCAACACTTTGGTTTATGACATACTTCCAACACTACTGACATCGCCATCAGCCTCACCTGCAGCATGCTAACACACTAAACTAAGATGAAAGTAGGTAAACATTAAACCTGCTAAAACATCTGCATGTTAGCATTGTCACTGTAGCCATGTTAGCTTGCTGATGGTAGCCCAAAATACCAAATACATCACAGAGCCGTTAGCATGGCTGTTAAACATGGTAATATTGTTTACTTTTTGTGAGCAGTTTTTCTGTTAAAATAAGCAGCATTTTAAATCGAACACCCACACATTGTAATGGTTACCATGACAACTAGCATAAACAGCTATGATTTTTATGTTGTTAATGTGTATCTAGACATATCTAAATCAGCTACTTTTGCTAAAAGGCAATTGTATTATATGGTATATGCTAATTTAGTGTATCTACACTCAGAAGCCACCCACTGCATCAGCCAATCACTGAACATTCCTCTCTGAGCTTTGCCATTTCATCATGCAGCTCCCTCCACATCTCGGCTTTGTAATCAGTGCTTCCCTTCTAATGGCATACACAGCTAGTCCATCAATCCTTGCTGGGCTGAGGCTGGCTCTGAGAAACCAGGTACAGGACGATGGGGGTTGGGGAAGAGGGAGTGGCAAGATGTCCTTGTTCAGGGAAAGCCATATACACACATTCTCCAAACCATTGGCACGCAGCAGTCTTGGAAGCAGATTGTGTAGCACCACTGTTAAGTCTGCTGCAAATCACGTCACACTACAACCGAGATAAATGATACGGCTTTCGAACCAATGAGGCTGCAAGTTCATCCTCCCCAAGAGGAAGCAAGCCCAGAGGGACTTGTGCTATATGTCCGACATAGTATAAGCTCTGACTCGTGGGAAGGGTCTGCACAACAGCACGGGGAATTACAGGGGTTCATACAGTTTCTACACTTAAACATCTGAAGTGTTAAATTCCACCTTTTGAGCTGATATGAAAAGACAGATTGTGTGATTGCAAATTTATCTGTGTCTGCTTCATTGTCGCTTAGAGTCAAAGAAGGTGGCAAATGTGCGTATCAAAATTATTAGAGCAGGGGGATGGGTCATTGTAAAGTTAATCCTCACTGATTAGAACAAATCAGGCAGTGAAAAGTCTCAAAATGAGCTGTCAAAATGCTTCGTTTGATTTATGAGATGAATATGTTAAATATGAATCAGTTTACGCGAGTGGAAGAGCCAGCCTCATCCATTCTACGCCACAAAGTAATCTTCCATTTAGTGAAGGAGGTCATGTTGGGATATGTAACAAGGCATGGGACGATTACATTAAAGGTCTAAAGCAACTGGAATTCCTAGGACAAGATTGGAATATGCAGACTGCTAACCTATTTAGATTTTTCTATCAAAAAACATGAATATTTTAAGAACCATTACTGTACAGACACCCACAGTGTGGGTGACTAAAAATGTAGACATGTTGACATACTGTTGATACACTCTCTGACAAGTACAGTCCAGGCAGACACACATGCTGCAGGACTTCAGGGAGACAGAGTGAGGCAAAGTGCAGACTGCAGGCCATATATATCTTTGTTTTTATACAAGGTTCTCTAGTAGTTGTGTCTAGTAATTTAACACAACATCACAATCTACTCCCTCCTCCCCCTCCTCCTCCTTGACGCAGCCTCGATAGAAATGAGTTTCTCAAAGTGAATATTTCCTGCTAAGCTATTTCACTGATTGCATAACATCATATAGCCACTGCTGTTACAGTGTGCACCTCCTGTGTATTTAAAGAGCCTGGTAAACATCATGACTTCAGCTGGGCAAAGTGAGTTAGAGGAAAGTATGGAAAGGACCTCCAGTAAAACAACATTGTCCAGGTTTCTCATTGGAAGTTACGAAGAACACAATACAATGCATTAAAGCATTTTTGGTCACTTTTTTTTTTTATGTGATAATTAATTAGGTAGGAAAAAAACCTATCAAGTGTAATTGATCCATAATCATACAGCCCTACATCTCCAAGATTATATTAGACTTTATCAGAGTGATCACACCGTGTAAACAAAAGACAAAAACCTTGTTCCCATTCTTCCTCTAATAGTGTACTGTACACAATGATGATGAATTTTTGCAGATTTTTACTGGCAGACAAATAGAAAACACAATATATATCTTCACTCCTCACCCCAATCACAAGAAAATGGCAGACACCATGCTGTGCCTACAGAAGAATTCAAATTTTTTGTTATTTGACCACAGAGGAGAGTGTTGCCACTAACGATAGTTAACACAGAAACAACAAGCGCGCCTCTTTAAAATGCAGTTGCCATGGGAACCCTTGCCTAACATCGTCTGTCAAGCATATCAAAATAAGATAAAGAAAAAGAAAAAAAGGAGGGCCTGTAGGCATTATTTTGCTAGTTGACACATTCATGAGATGGAGGAAGAGGTGAAGCATCACATGGAACTGTACTGAAGAATGTGACAGCTCATGTAGAGGTTAGCACACTGACGTGACACTGTGGAGACAGTGGTGGTGGGAGGAAGAGGGTGACCAACAGTTTCAAGTAGGATGCCATCTTCTAGTCTCCATTAAAATGGTTTGCCACGAACACAAAAGGTCAGAGAAACAAGATGTAGATCTGCGGTACGTATGTGTATGTCACTGTGGAGGGACAAGAATATGAAAGATTATACGGTATTTACTATGTGAGGTTTAGTTTTACACCCTGGGGAGGATCATTTGTTGCTCAAAAATCTGACCAGACTGTTCAAATCAAATATGCAATACAGGCTAGCTGCAATATATGACAGAGATCAATCTTATTTAGTGCACTATAAAAGATTACAATATAGTCTGATTGCAGATAATGTCATGTGAGATTAAGCCAAAAGTCTTCTAATGTAGGACTTGTAAATGGAAAATTCACCACTTTCTCTACTTTCTCATCCGCTCATATTTTAGAATAAGAGTCTGCCTTTACTGGTCTTATGGAAATCAATCAGGAGGATGCAAACTTTTACAGCTTCAACATAAATTACTGAGCATAGAATTTCCAAGTAATAAGTAAGAAATCAACTTTTGTACTTTAATGAAACATTCAGTTATTTCTTCAGACCTATTCATCTTTGAGCTTTGAGGACTTAACCATACTTTCATTCATTTCACTCATTCAAACTAAACAGGTCACCACAGCTGAACTTTCAAATTACAGTACATCTTAAACTGCCTTGACACTTGTTTTCAATCTCAGGCAGACTCAATAAATTCACACATTTATATGTTCTCAAGTAATGACCTTTAGCTGTAAGCAATCACACACTGTCTTGAGAAAATGCGCTCATCTTATGTGGTTTAGCGTATCAAAAGATTAACACCTGTGTTACCAGTCATAGCTTCCTGAGTCAGGCATTGTATCCTACAACATATTGTCTGTTATGCTAATGCAAAGAGTGTCGGTTAATACCGGCTGTTATCTTTGATATGCCTTTGAAAGCTCCTTTCACTTCTAAGTGACGCAAGTTTATCTTGTGGAGAATTCCAATTTGGCTGTGAACAGATCACTGGCCCTGCTTCAATGAGCTATTACAAATCAATAATGGGATGACTTGAAATAGCACTCAAGGGAAAATAGTATCGAACTGTGCCGCCTTAAACAAGCATGCATGCTGAATCTACATGCACAAAAACACACACATAAAAGTGCATCCTGTGGCTGTACAGCACAAGACTAACCCCTGCCCTTGTGACATGTGCACTGGTGACGGACTGCAGAATCACCTGCCTGTGAACACTATGTGCACATCTGCCATATACTTTTGCTAATACCTCCCTGTTTTAACTGAGGGCTTTGCTTGAGTGTCTGTTACATCTTAAATGTCCAAGATAAGAAGAAACTGCTCAGTGGCAAATTTAGCATGTAATTCCATTATTGTATCACCTGCAGTGAGACTCTTTGAACCACATTCAACAGCCTTGAAAACAGGTATTCAATATTTTTTCCTGTAGGTGTTTAACACAACATGCATCCACACAAAGAGGCTTTGCCCTTTAATGTGAACTAGCAAATGGGTGTAACAGAGGAGCAGCACACTGCTCATAGTTGCACCATTGTAATGCACACCGGGGAGGCTGAAAGTGGAGCAGGTGAAAGAAAGGAAAATGAGACTGGGGGATGCATGGAGGGACAGAGGCATGGATAAACAGATGGATGGATTTTAGATCTAATTTACCCCCTCCCTGACTCTGCCTCCACAAATTCAGAGTCTGGGAGTTACTGTAGCCTGTGGCGAGGTTGCAAAGGAGCCAAATATACATGGAGTGACAGTCTGTGTGAGTAGGAAGAGGGTGAACGGTGGGATGCATTACTGATAACTGTAACTTCTGCAGTCTGACTTGTCTGGAGGTAAAACTTGCTGAATGATGCAACTATGTAGATTTCTCATATATTCCACATCATTTGTTCAGAAACTCTCTTTGTCATTTCATTCTTTGCTGAACTTTTATTGCTGTAAAATAGCTGGTATTTGTTTCTGTCTCCAAAAATGTATTAGTAAGCTTCATATTTGTATGTTTCTTGCAGATTACCGTATCTGTTATAAATGTCAAAATGTCACTCTAAATGTTTCTTTGTTCACAGTTTACACATCTGAATCTAAATTTAATTAAGTCATTATAATACATGAGAATATAATTCATAAAAGAAATACATCCTTAATTTACTCATTGTGATTGTGGTCACAGTTTTGAGTTGCTGAGGAAATCAAATCAAATCAAAACCATCACAGTAATGTTTTCTGAATAGGAAATCTCCTTTACCCATTGGCTACTTATTCCCTTTAAAACCTGTATTCCAAGTAAAAAGCAAGTGAATAAATTGGATCAATTCCCATTTGCCCCTTTTCATTATCCAGTGAGATGAATGTAGCTTTCTTTTGTTTGTTTTTTTTGAATAAACTCATCTAGTGCCAGTTTCAGGGCATTTCCAGTTTAATAGCTCACTTTCTCACAGTGCAATTCAGACAGTTGTGAGACCTTGTGGTTGTGGAGGCGCCCACGCCTGCCCCCTCTGCCACACCCGCGACAATACACGCCGTCTTCAATTAGCTCATTATCTTGAGCATCAGCTGTTAGCCTATAGCTCCACATAGAGAAATCACAATCTCCGCAGACACTTGCATGTCCAAGAATAGGTCTAATAATTCTACGTGGGTTGGATGTGTACAGTAACGAGCTGATGAGGCGCTATGCTAAGAAAGGTGCACCTGCTGACTCTGCCGCCTGGGCCTTGATTACCATGAAATAAAGGATGCCCTGATTGTGTGCAGCTTATTAAAGCAGCCTGCCGACCATATTGGTCGGATTAAAGCTCCGTGGCAACACCCTCTCCATCCGTCCATGACACTTGAGGCACAAAGCAGTGTCTTTGCGGAGCATGCACAGCGCGGTTTTGTGCAAAGCCTGTCACCGGCACGAAGATGCTTCCCATCCCCTCACCTACAATGTCATTTCGTAGCAACCGGCAAATGCAGCATGCACCTGTTCCGCTCTCATCGGCGCCCAATGAGACAAACAAATAAAACGCATACCTGTCCTGTCAGGTCCGGGTGTCAGGCTTCAGTCCAGATTCTGATCATTGAGATTGCAGGAACCTGGAAGACGGACGCCGCCACCGCCCCAGAGCAGCCCCTCACTCTGCCACGGGAGATGTAGCCCTGCAGGCTGGGACAACAGACAGGCACAAGCCGGCAGGGATGGCTTACGGTCGGGAAGGGCTAGGAGGAGAGTAGAGGGGCGTTTTCACGGTGAAAGCGGGGGAACTCCTAACGTCGTGCGTGATGTGTGAGGACCGCTCCCGCTTATGACACGCAGCGTCTTCCCTCACTGGCTTTACTGATTTTCGGGTCATCTTTAGAGCACAGTGTAGAGCACTTATGGCATCTGACAAAAAGAAAGAGACCTGCAGCCTGGTTTCAGCTGAACAGATTTAAACCCACTTTTAATTAGGCTCATTGTAATTTATTCGATACAGAATTTGATTGAATAGATATCGTCTCCTGAATTGCTACTTCATTTCATGATTGTCAATTTCTTATCTAATCAGTTTCATGTGTAATCATAGACCTACGTTACAATTCAAGTGTCCACATCCTCAGAGCTGCTGAGCTGCTGCTCCAGAGTTTTTTTTAGCAAGGAACGATCCTGCAGCCTCTCTGTGTCTGAAAGCCCTCAAATGTCATTTATGCACCTGTCAGTTACTAAAAGTCCAAATTAAAAGTGCATTTGACATCATTAATTGCAAATTAATGCTCTTGACTTTGCACTAACAGAAAGTTTTATTTATAGTTGCTGACATAATGGTAGATTGGGGCCTAAAGAAGATGTGATGTAAAGCAAGCTTAAACACAACAGAGAATGAAAGAGAGTGAAAGGGGTCTCCTGGCTTTAGCCCCTGCACTAATGGAGGTCAGTCCTGTCAGAGTAGGACAGGATACAAATAGAGAAAAAGGCATATTGTTAAAGGAGACGCATATTATTTTATGTGAGGCCAGTTGTGGCATTTTCTGATGAATGTCCATTTCCTGTTTGATTGTGCTACAATAGAGCTCCCTAAGCCAACATAACATCTGTTTGATAACACATTCAACTAGCTTTAACTCCTGACATGTCTTACATTCAGACACATGTAGAAGTGCGTCTTTCACTCATCTCTTCGCATTAAGAAAAATGGTCTTATTGTTCCCTGCATAGCAAGAAGCGTGTTGAATGAATGATGGCTAAGTGGGTGATGTATTGCACTGGTGACTCACAGGAACCTTCTGTGCTTAACGCCCTCTTTGGCTTTCATGCACAAGTGTTCTGTTCAAATGCAAATATGCATACAGGAAAATCAGTTCCCGTCACGCTTCAGCAGGTCTCCTTCAGCTGCTTACAGGATGTGCAGAAGTGAGCAGCGCAATGACTTCATAGCCATATGGGGAAGATTTTTGGAGTGTCAAATGATGCTATAGGATATGTCTGACTTTGTTATCCCAGTACTGAATGAAGTAAGATATTATATCGACTACATGGCCACTAGGCCTACCCATATTAAAATTATTTAGGATATCAATTTAACATTGTGTGAACATATAAGCTCAAACTCCAAGTAGTCGTGAAGAGATATGGTATATGATTGCTGCTGCAGATGATCATGGTATATGATGGTATATTATTGCCACCATGTGGCCGTCATCACACACATCGCATCCATAAGAATACAGTATACAGTGTATTGTGTGGCCTTCACCCATACATCAAGCACATTTCAGTTTTCAGTGGGCCACCGAGAGCATTTCAGTGCCTTTGCACCCTCGTTTCAACGCGTAATTACACATATCTGCTTGTAGTGTCATAAGAAAGAACCACCACCAGACTTACATACCTGAATTATGTTGCTTCAAGCTCCCTCTGTTTCATTTATAAGGACTTATCATTTTTTCTAGTTATTACCTCCTCACACTGAGACTGAGCAAAGCCATACATTTCTATAATATGAAAAGATCAATCTAAATCTCTGCTTTGCTGACAAATTGAGTAATCTCAGCTGCAGCAGTGTAAAACCTTGTACACCAACTCAGTGGAATCGACTAATGTTTTATCATTAAGTCATTGTAAATGTTTTATTAATCTGAGGGTAATTCAACTTAAATTTTCTGCTTTTCATTTTCAGGCCGTCACCACTGATAAACACGAGTTCTTCTGACTTGAAGTCAGTGACTCGAAATGATGATTTAATGGGCTGAATGATCACTTAGTAGTGCATTCATTTAGATCAAATGTCTACAGAAACATCGTTTGCATATTACCTCCCAAAATGAAATATGTGTGTTGATTTGAGAAGGAAGCCTAACACTCTTTTTGAGACTGTCACCAAGGGACAGCTCATTGAACAGGTTCACTGCCGCTAATATCCGGGTACTTCAGTTGATCATCAGCTGACATTCACTGACAACACCACTGCAATCTGTAAAAAAAGAAAAAAAAAAGAAAAAGCTCAGCAACAACTCTACTTTCTTCAGAGGATGCGTTGGTTTGCGGTGTGTGGAAAACTCTTCCTTCATGACAGAGTCAGTTGTCAACTTTGCTGTTATTACTTGGTTTGGCAACAGGCTGCACATTATAGTTCCATTGGCCAGGAAGATCACTGGCGTCTGACTGGCTGATCTGCCTCACGTCTTCAGAGAGAGAGAGACAGAGCTGTTTCATTCAATCGTGTTAGAGAGCCCTCCTTGTCCTCTGTGTGGAGAGTTTAAACTTCTCAAGTGGGTTAGCATCTGTTTTTACATATTTTGCATATTAATGTGTTATAGGTTATCTATATGTAACTGCACTTTACCCTTTATCTTTAACTGAACTTCACTGCAATTTCCCATTGGGACAAGTTGAAAAGTTCAATGCATAGAGTTAAAACTCTCAACAGATTTTGTAGTTTAAAGACCACAGACATGATGGAAACTTGCTGTGGGACTATAAGGCACGGTTGTTTCTCCTGATGTTAATGAAAACAATGTGAACCACGGTTAATTCAGTCTCCAATGCTCCAATGATGCCAATTCATTTAACAAGTTCAGTGGAAATAACCATACATGTTGTATTTGTACTAATTCTGGTACAGTGTTGTTAGGTCTTTCTGTCGTATGAAGAACTGACTTCAAACTGCGAAAATATGAGCAAATCTGCCAGAGAGACGAAACAGCTGTTGACTGAGCTTGATATCTCAACTGTATTGTGTACTGAATTGTTTTCTCAGCTTCAGTGAACAACAAAAAGTTGGTTTATCCATAAAAGCAAAATGATACAAAGTGTCATTAAAAAGACGTAGTGAATAAACTTTTCTCCAGCTGGAGAATTAGCACCACCAGCTACTTCTCTTCACAAACCAACTCCTGATATTTGCACCACGGAAGTGGATGGAAACACACTTGTTCATTTGCATTTTCTTTTGCAGATTCTCTCAAAATTCAGTTAGAATGTCCACTACATTTGTTTGGATGGAAACACACTTATTGTTATAGAGCAACAACATGTCAGACTTTGACATGGGAGACAATTGTTTGTTTCCTGTTCCCACAACAGTCAGTTTGTTTTTTTGTGTTTTTTAAGCACAGGCACAATCATTATCGAACTTTATCCAAGTGTTTATTATTGTAACCATGGCAATGAAGATCTAAAACAGATCTAGCGTTTCTTTGTCACATCATAAAACTGTTTAATTTTCCTGCCAATAGAGACATCACATCAGAAAACACTTCTGCTTGTCATTCTGAAGGACAAACAACATATTTTGTAATCTAATCATTTGAAGGACTTCTAGCTAAGCTGGCTTTACATTTTCACAACTCATGAGTCAACGTTGAACTAATTATTTAAGTTCAATTGACACACATTTTTAAGAAACCTTGCGAGGAAACTGGATTTCTTGAAGCCTGAAGCTATTTGGTTGTGGCTTAAGTACAGTGGTTCGGACCAATCAGTGTCCTATGGAGGGGGGGGGGGGGGGAGTACTGGCATGGGGGGCGTGTCCTAGGAGTGATGACAGCAAGAAGCATGGAGGCTTCTAAAGAGGTTAGCATTGATACTGTTATACTGTACTGGGAACTGGAGAATATGTTTTCTTTGAAAGAAGGGCAGGAAAAGATGTTTTCTCTTTTCTCCCGACGGTCTTCGGAAAGAGTTTGATTTACCAACTGGCTCCGCCAATAGAGAAAAAAATGGGAAGGATGCAGAATCCGATTGGTCGACGTTACCTCATGATAAACATGCATAGACAGATTTATCCAATCATTTTCCAATTTCTTTTTTTTTTTAAAGCGCCTGCCCTTTTCCAAACAGTTGCCAGCTAAGCCTTCCCAGATGGTTCTGTGCAACAAACCATCTGGAACGTCAGATTAATTTTAAGGCGGCTGGGGAACTTTAGTTATTTTCAACTTGAACCTTCTTAAAATGTGAGAAAATGCCTGTATACTTTTAATTAAAAATGACCTTAATTTCCTTTTGTATATAAAGTATAAGGAATTAAAATGAACGAAAATAAATTAATAATGTTTTTTTACACTTCCTTTAATAATTAAAAGGTTTTTTACATGTCAAGTCTTCAGTAGAAAAAGTCAGAAACCAAATGTTCTAGGTCTGTAAGTCTGTGAGTCCTTAATATACTAATCACAATAAAACGACAGCTCCAGTCCCTCCAAAAGCACAACTATGCTTCAGATGTCCAGTTTTGAGCGGTGAATCGAATCATCTCTCAAGTATTATGAACAGTAAAAGCGTTCAAAGGTTATAAATGTGTAATAGTGGGGAAAAAGAAAACGTATGGTGTGCTGCTGTTGGTTTGGAAAACTGTTGTGTTTCTATTTCCCTGCTACTCTGCTAATTATATTCTTATCATTAAAAGCAACTCAAATGCAACTTTCCTGAATGTTATATAACCATGAAGCTTTGATTTTCATCAGCTCTGTCAGAGTAAAGCGGAGGAGCAGACTGCTGCACAGTGAAGACACAGGGCCTCAGAAATGTTTCTTTGTGATTGACAGGTTGTGGACCCTCAACCAGACTGATTACCTGAAGGGTCAGGGAACCCATACAAATGTGACAGGTACTGACGAAGTTGGAGTCAAAGACCAGCAGGAGAGGGTAGACAGGGACAGCACCCCTGTGTCCTCTGCCGGAGGTGATGATATAATTGTGGTTTGCAACTTAAACAAATAAACAACGGAGGCAAAGTGCACATTTTGGCTCCTACAATCACTATGGATTATTTTTTTTAACCAGTAGTGAGGAAATTGAATCCATGTGTCTGAGATGGACAGAAATAGAGAATTCTTCATAAGATTATGTGGTGTGATTTTGTTAATGCAGATATAATCAGATGTGTGCACAATATTCACCCAGTGTCATCACACCCTGTCTGTGAAAAATCTTAACTTTTCCTGACCTTACACCTGTTTAAACAAACACGCACACACACACACACTGCACATGCTTGTTTTTTCTCTTGTAAACGTGCTGCTCGTCTTCACCACGTCTGACAGGCTGTATGTTATGTCACACTGTGGTATGTGTACAGTTCAAGACCACCAACCTGCTGAATGTCTGCTGAAGCTTCACTCAGCAGACAGTATCACAGAGCTGTTATTTACATTTATGGCCATGAGAAGTAGCCCTACTTCTCATGGCCATAAATGTGAATGATTTTACCTCATCTGGATCTCAGTGACACGGCTCCTTATGTGTAACTAAGTGTTTTTTGACATCACACTGTAGTGTGTGTGTGGCCGTCTAGAACCTGTGGCTTGTAAAGCTGGAGGGTGTCTGCTCTCCGCCAGAACCTGAGCTTCAAAGATGAAAACAGAAAGTATTTGTATTGATTTCCCAGTGATCTTAACAGACATAGATGCCCTATTGTGTCACTATGGTGGTTGAATTATGTGAGCATACCTCAGTCAAGGAGGTCACGCTACAATACAATGAACAGAATTAGTAATTAAAAGGAAAATGTTTTTCTACATTATTCAATGAAGCCACTTGAATTATAAAGATCTGGTACAGAGGAACAGAGGGTTCTCCGTAGGCTCAGTATGATCAAAGTGTGCACAGAACATCTGCTCTTCCTAAATCATTTCACTGAGCACAGTCTGGACACAGATAGAGCTGAACTCGTGCTCAGTGCCAAGTCTAACCCAAGTTCAGATTTGATAGATACTTGACACAAAAAGTGGAAAATAAGGAATTCCAGCTGCTTCATGTCACAGAGGGACAATCCTCAAACTCAGAGGCAATGACTTAGATTTACATAAATGTGCAGTGACACAATGAAAGAATGCGTGAGAGGAGAAAAGGTGTGGCCTTTATTGTTTGGAAACAGTGAAAGGTAAATTATTTGTGATCAGTGCTGTTGGTGAATCAGAACACATGGTCTCTCCATGCAGTTCTGAGCATAGCATAGTTTCATCACTCTTCTTCACATGAAGTGTGTTTGATCCCGTTCCCGAGTGCTCCCCCAAGCCCCATAAGGGTTCTGCTCAGTTTCCAAGTTATACATCCATGAGCACTTTTTTCCTCCTGTCTGTGAGCTGAGGTCCATTCTCCATTTGTTCCACAGAGGAGACGAGGAGTGAGGGATGAGGAGCCACCTGATGTCAGGGTTTGAGGGGTAAGTAGGGTTGGACCCAAAATGCAGCCAACGCATGGGAGACGATGCAGACAGGTTTATTAAACAAAAGAACTTAAAAACAAGCACAGGGAACCACAAGGAACAGCAGGCCAAAACACGAGAAGCACAGGGGATGACAACAGGCAACATGAACAGACTAAGGACAAACCAGACATGAACAGGCAACGCGACCAGATGATGACAGACCCAGAGATAAACAGCCGAACCGACACAGACAAAGGGGAGCACAAAGACTATATAGACACAGGAGGCAAGGGTGACTGCACACAGGTGAAACACATTAGGGCGGGGCAGACAATCACCACACAGAAACAGGACCAAGACAGGAAGCAAAAACACTGACACACAAGGAAACCAATTACAAAATAAAACAGGAAGTGAGAAAAGTCCAAACAAAACTAACAAAAGGCGTCTGCCATAGCAAACCATGACACCTGAGGAGCTTGAAGAAAGGATAAACAAAGTCACAACAAAAATAAGACATCAAAATGAAAGTAAAAGAGGTGAGTCGAACACATGTCTAGTCCAAGCACACAAATTGTCCAGGGTTTTCTTTTTCCAACAGAGACTTTCCAAAGAGCTTCAATTCTCTTTGGAAGTTGCAATAAATCATAATGTTATTACCAAGAAATATATCATCATCTTATTATATCTAAGCAATGCACATCTAATTCTGTTCTTGCTGGTACAATTGGAAACCATTAGCTGTCACCAAGTTATTATTATACTGGTGTTAAGTTTTCTAGGGGATCAATGGAAATGATGAAAATTTGGATCTGTCAATTTACTGTCGGGGCGCAAATACTTTGATAACTCAGTTAAAAGTGGGAGGGAATGTGTTAAGCAGGTACTGCAACGGAATTGTTGGGACTGTAAAAGGTCATATAAGACAAACAATGGTCACTGACATTTTTAACGGGTGTGTGTATCTGGATTTGATAATACGTTGGTTAAAAAGTCCATTTGAGCCTATTTAAAAGCCCACTAATAAATGATTACAAAATCTGATGGTATAGTCTACTATAACCATTAAGGCATGTAAAATACACTTACAAGTCAATTTTTTAGTTTTCGTCACCTTTCATTGAAGATATTGCTATTAAACTGGTCAAAGTTAAGACATTTTGTTTTACATCTATCAGAATGATATGTATTAAAGCCATAAGAAAATAAGGTAACCATAACTTATCAGGAACGGAGGTCTAAAGCATTCACTAACACTAAAGTAATTCACAGCATTATAGCAAACCTAAGGAACTAAAAAGGTACATAACCATTTGTTATGGGCCCCCTGACAGCTGTTACAGATGATACATGCAACGTAAAAAAAAAACACCCCCAGAAAGAGTTTTTTAAAGTGAGACTCTGGCATGGTGTTCCTGTTTGGTGAGACAAAAAATTATAAGAGACAGAAAAGATAAGACTGAGGTAATGACAGACAGCCAAGTTTTGCCACCTGGATCTAATAAGCTGTTGAGCTGTGTACATCCAAGTCACTGCACCTTTCTCAGTCCTGTGCGAGGCAGCCTCACGCCCCAGCTTGGCCTCTAAATGTGTTCCTTGTGTGAAGTCAAGCCAGACAACTCTACAGGTAGCAGTCTCAAACAAACACAAATATGACTTTACAGGCTTGTTCTTTAAACAGGGCCTGCATTTATCAAACTTCTGAGAATGACGCCTGAGAATGCTGTAAAGCTTAAGAGTAAAAAGTTGAGTGTGCTTACAGCAAAGTGTAAAAACAACTTTTAAGAGCTACTTAGTGATCACATGATTAATCATATGTTCACAGACTGAATAACCAATCAGAGTTATAGCTTGAGCCTAAATCTGCACACTGTACAAAAAACATACATAGTTATAATTCCTTGAAAAGTTAATTTCATTTGTGGGAAATCTTTAAATCTCTGAATAATTAACATGGGGAACTAACAATAATCAAATGTATTTATAATGAGTAAACTTTTTTTTAAAAAAATTAAATTTTAAATCACACCATATTCATTTTTTATTTCATTTATTCTTTACTATAGATGGATAACAGAAGTGTATAGAAGTATTATTTACAAATCAAAAGTACTAACAAATACAACAACAGAAACACAAAGACAATAAGACACGGTTGCCAGTCAGGATGAGCAATGTTGAGCACATTGTGGGTTCATTTGTTGTTTTGAGTTGCCATATTAGGCTTGTGAAGATCTGAGTGAGTGAGGCAGTGTAGGAAGGAATCAGCTATGGATGAGCTGCAGGGAAGGAGACCAGAGGCCTGTACTGTGAAACAGGTTCAACATTCCCAGGATAACTTTTCATTATCTGGCTTCACTGAACCTAACGTTGGCTGTCCTGGATAACCTGTTCTATATGAAGCTGGTTATCAACTGGCTCTGTTTACCCTGGTTTACCTGTCCAGCTACGAGGTTGTTCACGTGAAAGAGGTGGAGTTATTAATTACAAGCAGCATCGTCAGAACCACGAATAAAGCACCTAATATGATATGAGAAGAAATGTGATACCTGCTGGTAAATTTGGTTCTAGTCACAGACAAAAGTCATATTCAACAAGGTGGAACGTAAACTAAATGTGATCACATAACTGGAATTGAAAATGAATATTTTCAAATGAATAAAGTCAGGCTAAGGCTATACTCTAAACAAGTACACAAATTATTATTAAGTGTCTTACTGAGTAATATGATGCAGATAAAAAAAAGTTAAAGTCATGTCAGACTGTTGAAGAGAGAAGCAGCTCATGTCTGCTGAGGCCTATCTGACAGAAATGTTCATTTATAATCATGAGAAATATTTAAGAGTGTGTGGATAATATTTCCATTAAAGACATCAGAGGTGTAGTTTTTATTTCCATTTATTGTCACATAGTCTCATAGTCTCTTATTCTGAGCTGCAGTGATGGAATAAGAGTGTAAAGCATCAACACTGCCAGGAATCAAAGAATCTTGGTGCAATTAAGATGAAGCTATAATAATTATTATGTAGTTATTTAGTGTGATTAACTTCTTAGAAGTCTGGTGCCCATTTGTCAATTCAATTCAGTTCAGTTTTATTGATATAGCTTTGAATAATTGAATAATAATAGAGGTTTGAGAAGTCCCAGGGCCCTTTTCATATAAAGCAGGTCTAGACTGTGCTCTTTAATACATTATTTACCTAACACTGCCCCATGAGAAAGCACTTGGTGGCAGTGACAAAGAAAAACTCCCTTTTAATAGGTAGAAATGATAATTATCATAATAATAATGATAATAATAATGATAATGATAATAAGGAGACAAATAATGAGACTTGTAAAACTAATTGTAGCAGTGGAGAGCGAAAGAAGAGAAAGCACAAGTTAAGCCAAGTTAGTAATAATTATTAATGTGATATGAATGCGTACAGATGGAGAGGGAGAGGAGGAGAAAGGAGCTCAGTGCATCACAGGAAGTCCCCCAGCAGTCTAGGCCTATAGCAGTATAACTAAGGGATGGTTCAGGCAAGCCTGAGCCGGCCCTTACTTTAAGCTATATCAAAAAGGAAAGTTTTGAATGTAGAGAGGGCATCTGTCTCCCATTCTATTTGTGGAGACCATGGGAACAACAAGTAAGCCGGCACCCTGGGAGCGCGGTGTTCTAGGGGGTTAATAGGGTCATATAAGCTCTTTAAGATATGCTTCATAGGTGAGGAGGAGGATTTTAAATTCTATTCTGGATTTTACAGGGAGCCAATGCAGTGTTGTTAATACATGAGAGATATGATCTCTTTACCTAGTTCCTGTCAGTACTTGTGCTGCAGTATTTCAGATCAGCTAAAGTTCGGTGTTGGTATTAAGTACTGAGTATTGTCATAGTAAGAAAATATTGTGTAAATCTTTCATAGTAATTTTTTGGGATCAAAATTAACATGTTCTTTTAGTAGTAGGGAGGAGTGTCATGAAAGTTATGGATATGAATTTTCGTTTTTATGGTCTCTTTCAGTTGTATGTGCTGGTAGTGACAGTGAAGGGCGGGGTAAGTTGTATGAGGGTTTGAAGGTCAATTGTCATGACAGAGCTGCCAATTGAAAGGTGCTTCAGGCTGGTTTCTCCTCCCCATTTCCATTCGGGAAAGTTGATGAGTTCCTCACTGATTTAAAATATAGGGTTATGCCAGATGGTACGAAGAGTAAAGGAGATAGTTTGAGGTTGAGTATATCATTTGCTTTCCACCAGGCAGTGAGAGTGGTAGTTATGGTGTCAAATTTGAAGAAGCTGTGGGTCTTATGAGTGCAATATGCTGAATGGGGAGATCTTCATAAATGAGCTGTCTGATATCAAGCCAGGCAGAAATTGAGTTGTTTGTCCAGTGTTGGATATACCGAAGCTGGTGGAAGAAGAAGTACTGGTAAAAACGGCATCAAGCCCGCCATATTGTTTCCCTCGGTAATGCAAGTGGGCCAACAAATCATTTGGAAAACAAAAAGGTTTGGGTGAAATAATAAAACAGTTTTAAAATGAAATGATCTTAAAAAAAAAAAAAGTATTTTATTTTGTTGAGGGAGAGGATTCTGACAAAGTCAAGAAGACTTGAGGCAATAAACATAATTATGTGGTACTTTTATGCATTTAAAACCTAAAAACGGGTCGGTGCCGACCCGAACACAAGAGGAAGGTTAAAAAAAAAAAAAACATTAAAAATGTTTAAAAACTCCTTTAATTGTTTTTTTTTCTCGTTTTAAAGTGACAGCTCAGATTATTTGACATGGGGTTGTGTGAGGTAGGTCTACATAGTCAATGTATTACCTGCAGTGGTTTTCAATCAGCACCATCTCTGTGTAGAGAAGCAGCCGAGAGTACTGGCACAGAAGATGACTGCTGCCACTTCGTATCACCCCCTGCCCCGTGAGGGCCATGGAGATACATTGAGGACCCTCATTTTCAATGATGCTGAGATTACAAAAGCAGAGAGTAAACAAGTTAACAATCAGAATACAAAAATCAGTTCCTCATGAAAGTTCCTAATAAAAGCAAATACATGCAGGAGCATTATGATTTAAATGATTTTAAACTATATTTTTAATTTGTCCCAATGTTTTCAGGAAGTCTATATTTAAAGTGTGTTGTTGTGTATTCAACAAGTCTGGAGCATGAAATCAAAAAGCAGTCTTTCCGAGTTCAGAGTCGACCCGAGGAACATGCAGTGTAATCCAGTCTTGAGAGAGAGCAGGTTTATTATGATATATTATGAAACGTGCACTGAGAATTCATCATTTGATCTCTGTATTGCTACTGCTATGGCATTGGATTTTTCAGTTTGTTGTTTCAATTGATCAGGCAAAAGTTTAAAATGTTGTTAACAGACTCGGGCGTCGAGTGGCTCAGTGGGTTGACCAGGCGCCCCACGTGTAGAGGCTACAGTCCTCACTGCAGTCGGCCCTGGTTCAAATCCAGCATCAGACGGCCCTTTACTGCATGTCATTCCCCCTCTCTCTGCCTCCCCATTTCCTGTCTCTCTCTACTGTGCTATCATAAAGGCATAAAAAGCCCCCCCAAACAAATGTTGTTGACGATTGTTAAGAAGATTGTTTTCTTTTTCTTTCTTTCTTTTTCTTTTAGGAAGACTATTAAGCTTGTGTTTGGTGTTGCTGACAATGTGTTTAGGCATTTGAAAGGCCAGGGTGTCTGGTCTGTTCACCTCCTGCTCTAGAAAATGTTCCCCTGCAGTTTGTCTTTTTTTTTTTTTTTTTTTTTTTTGTGGAATTGCAATTACCTCTAACTGCTTTTCCTGTTTCCCAGAGAGTGCTTGTGGTTATATCAGGGGCGCTGTTGCTTTCTTGGAAGAATGCCCACTCTTCAAATACTTGATAAAATCTGGCCCTTCAGGAGTCAGATAGGGAAGCGCCACCTAGGTGGGGGATGTGGGTGAATTCCTGTTAGTAATTTGAGGGTGATAGAAGCATGGTCTGAAATAATAATACTGTGGACGGTGGGTTCTGTTGCTCTATGCATGAGTGAATTGCTAATCAAAAAATTGTCAATGTGGGAGTATGTTTTATGGTATGGAGAGTAGTAAGAATATTCTCTATTGTCTGGGTCGTGTAGTCTCCAGATATGTGTCAGTTGCAGTTGATTTATGAGAATATGGTGTATTTTTGCTAATCAGAATGGAGGCACCACATTTTGTGGAATCCTAAGTTGAGCGGTAGGTCTGGCCAGTCCATCTGGCCTTGAGTTTGTGAGACTTTGCCTCTGTGAGATGGGTTTCTTGTAACAGAGAGATGTCTGATTTCAGTTTTGTGTAGATGGTTTAATACTTTGGTCCTTGTTGCAGGGGAGCCAATTCCTCTTATATTCCAAGATGTTATATTCAGTGCCAGTGCCATGGTGTTACTGATGTTGATAATGAGAAAAAGCTTGTGCTATACAATGTGCTCGTTAAAGCAGCTTCTCCATGCATACTTCATTACATCCATGAAATGCGCAAATACATAAGAGAATTGAAACTGAAGTGGGGGAAAAAACATACATAAAGTAATTACAAAGGTCTTAAAATTCATGTGAGAACATTAAGCACAAAGAAACCCAAAAGAGAACTTGAGATCTTTCACATGCATACATACAGACGTGGTCGATGATGGGTCTTGTTTTGCCAGCATTATTTTTTGCGGTGTCTTGTGTTAGTTTCACAACTGAGTGCATGGATTCTTTTATTGCATTGCTTTGTTTGTTTGTTCAGTTATTCCCATGAACAGATTGTTGCGCATGCTGCAGCCATATCCAGGAGGATATCCAGGTTTCTTTCAAGTTTTTGTTTTCAGTGGAGATGGTGTTGAGCTGAGAGTGTGTTGACTGTAACTTTTAGCTCCTACCTGTAGTGTTTCAGTCTGTGATTGGCTGTACTGAAGAATCGCCTCAAGATCTTTTATGAAGTAGTTTCAAAGTGAAGTTTATTGTTGACTGACTTGACCTCAACAGTGATGATTCCGTCGTCTGTTTCGATGGACCAGTCTCACCTCAGTCGTTTCTGTGAAGGACTCATGACGCACAGTATGTAAGAATAGTCATCAACAAAGCTTTAAGTTTTGATGGTATAATCCATGAAGAATGATCGTTATTGTTAAAACTGAGACTTAAGATAAAAATTCAGAGAAGAGCCACAATAACAAATGGAATTGGCTATAGTATTTTCCATGTTGGATGAGAAAGAGCTAGGCTTTCAAAGGAGGTATAATTAATTTCAGGTTTAGGCTTGAATGATATGCTTGTATCAAAAATGGCTGCAACTCCACCTCCTCAGAGGGTGCCTTGAAGAATGTGCATATTACTAGTGGGGGGAGGGTGGATTCACTGAGGCTAACATATTCTTCATGACACAGCCAGGTTTCATTAAAACAATACAAATTAATATGATAATCTGATATTGATCAGATTAGAACAGATCATATTAGATCCATTATTTTGGGTGGGGGACTGCTCTAATAGAAGCGCAAAGCAGCATGTAGGATTGTGACTCTGCCTCCTGGTCTTAACTTTTGGTTGTCATGGTTTTCGTCATGGGATGAATGCTGACTCTCCTAATCAGCTCTTCCCCAGAAAGTAGGCCAGTTATTTACTTGCACTTGTACTTGAGTGTTTCCATTTCATGCAACTTTATACTTACACTCCACTGCAATTAAGAGAACAACATTATACTCTTTACTCCACTACATTAACTGCTATCGTAGATCATTTCTAGATTGAGATTTTATGTACAAAACATACGATCATCATTTATAATATGATGCATTGTTAGATAAAACTATACTGATTCCCCTCTAGAATACAAAAATGCTGCTTACAATGTATTGGTGCCATTCTGCATTATGAGTTAATGAATATATAAAGAGGGGTCTGACAGAGTACCAGATGATGCCGTGTTCGTCTTTGTCTTCTTTGTCATCTTTGTTTCCTTGTCTCTGTGGTGGGATTGCTGGGATTACATCACACCAACATCAATTTTACATCGTAGGTTTTAATCACACAGTAATATGTTCAATAGACAACACTTCAAAATGACCAGTGATCAACTGTAGATGTCACGATCTTGTGCAGACATCACGGTGTATGAGTATTGATATTTAAATAAATTTTGCTGCTCAAATTTTGAATGCAGGACTTTTACTCTTAATGGAGTATTTTTATTTTTTATATTTTTAGCTGCAAAACTCCTGACTTTCTGATCAGCCTCAGCGGTACTTGTGTTTAGTGCTAATTAGAAAATGGTAAACTGGTAACCACTGTCACAACCTGGCTCAAGGCTGGGAGGGCCACACATGAGTTATATCTAAAAATAACTTTATTTTACAGAACTAAAAAGGAAATGAATAATAATGATAATAATAATAATAATAACTTGGATTTTTATAGCGCCTTTCAAGGTACCCAAGGCTGCTTTCCGCAGGGAAAGAAACACAAAATAAATAAAGAACAAATAAATGAACACAAGACGAGACAGAATAGGGATGGCAGAGATTGGAGGAGATTGTAGGAGATGAGGCAGCTAGAGGCCAGAGGCCTTGGTGAACAGGTGGGTTTTCAGCAGTTTTTTGAAAATTTCCAGAGAGGAGGCTGTGCGGATCTCTTCCGGGAGAGAGTTCCAGAGGGTGGGGGCTGCCACACTGAATGTTCTGTCACCGAAAGATTGCAGGCTGGTGTGGGGGGTGGAGAGTAGACCAGTGTCAGAGGACCATAGGTTCCAGGACGGGGTATAGGGGTGGAGGAGGTCAGACAGGTACTGGGGTGCGAGATCATGGAGGGATTTGAAGGTGAGGGAGAGGGTTTTGTACTGGATGTGGGCTTTGACCGAAAGCCAGTTAAGTTGGATGAGGGTGGGGGTAATGTGCTGCCAGGGCTTGGTGCGGCTGAATCTAAAGACAACAGGGTGGAAGCCTGACCGAACTCCACCCATCAGGCTTCTGCAGGGAGAGGCCTGCTTAGAGAGGGTTGTCATACCATAGTAACCATTATAACTGACAAAAAATCAGTATGTTAGCATTGTCATTGTGAGCTTTTAGCTCAAAGCATCCTTGGACCCACGGCCTCACTGTGGACCATGATGTATCTGTGGTATTCCGTTAGGACAAGGCGAGCAGTGCTTGACCAGCAGACATCTTGCCTCTGGAAGCTAGCTTGACTAACAGTTGTCGCATCAATTATTTTCTTAAGTGTGGCCATGTCCCATTGACAAAGGCTGGGTAAAGTCAAGCGAAGAGGGGAGCAGTCTTTTCTGGACCTCTGTGCATGTGCATTGAGGATAATCCTGGGATCTTTGGTGGGTGACAAGCTGTGGCTAGCTACAGATGAGCTTCCACCATTCTGAGATCAGTGATGATATTGCACGCATTTACTTGTGCAGATGCACGTGGAAACTGTCCTTGCACATTAGAAAATGACTTCAGTCTTTTCTTCCATAGAAATAAAAGTTAGTTGTAGCAAGTAAATGAGAAAATGACACTGTGATTTATCATCTCTGTACAAGAAATGCAGTACATTTGAGAAGTTTGTAGTTGTAAAAACCACAAATGGAAATAAATAATTCCAACTAACTTGATCCATTTTCACATGAACCCTGGACCCTGTCCAGATTTACCCTTTCACCATGTCGTCTGACTCACCGGATATAGGCTGTGGGTATAAGCTTGTTATTGAGCGCCTATTTCAGGCAGCTAGACCATTCTCCAGCACTTTCACACTGCTGTGGAGATAAGTCTGGCTATGCAAGACTACATTCTCACCTACCAGAAACACTGTTTAGTTTAGGTGAGGGGGTGGCCCCAAGGTAGAGCGTGCACGAGAAATGATAGAAACCTCATCAACACGCCCACTTGCCTGAATTCTCCAGACAGTGACCGGCTTGATTCACACATCGGCTCAATCAGACAGTATATGCACACTTTATACTGGGGAGCTGGCAAAGGTAAAGTCTGTTTAATACCAGGTCCAACTTACTGGAACATTTGTGCTCACACATACAGCGTCTCCAGGAGAGGTTCAGGGTTGCAGTGCATGTGTGTTAGTCTAATTTGTACATAGTGACAGCTGTGACATAGGATGTTTTATGGTTTTGGACTGTTTTTATTTCTCGCACAGAATACCAGTTTGGAAGGTACATGTTTAAATCTGTCAATAATCTTGACAGGTGTGAACTAATTTACTGAGCAATGGGCTGTTAAACTGAATCACCTCATCAATCTGACAGTAAAGTGTCCTTGAGGCTTGTTCAAGGGTGCCAATATAAATTCTGACAAAAAAGGAAATCCAAACAATAAGGAGATAAGCTCATCACCTTAGAATATTTCCATGCACTAGCAAATAGATAAAAGTAATAAATAAGAGTTTGCTCTTTTTTTCCCTGCCCGTGTTTCCCATGGTGTTTCACAAAATCTGCCTGGACTGATTGATTTTCTTTTGGTTGTAAAAGTTGTAAAAGTTGTAAAAGTTGTACAAAAAATAAGATAAAGTTGTAAAAAAGTTGTAAGTTGTAAAAATGAAAAATAATGAAGAAAGAAGACAACCACTAATAAATTGATAGACACAGTACATATACGCACACATGCACAGCATACACACATACACATATACATTTAAAACTGAAGACAATAATGCACCCAACAGCTTAAACAGTTTCCAACTGATGAATAACTGCCAGAAAAAAGATTGATAACATCAGTCTGCAGCTATGAGATCAATCAGATGCATGAAAGTAAAAGACGCATCCCAAACCCTCAATGTTCCAGAATGCAGAAATAAACCCAGTGGGGAAAAGTACAGTCCACATAGCGCATATTGTTCCCAAGGTGTTTTTACACATACGTTCCATCAGTGTCTCCTTGGCCTGCAACCACCCCACCACTTCTGGCTTCAATTCCAGGAAAGAAGAGAAAATAAAGTGTTTCTCTCCCATAATAGCTGTTAACTTTCTTCCACAAAATTGTCAAATGGTCTTCACCACAGTGGAATGAAAATGGGGATCATGTATGAAATTACTTCAGAATTGTGAAAGGTCCCGCTGAAGTGAAGTGGAACAAAGGACACTTTTTTTTTTCTCCTCAAAACTTGATTAGTACTGTAGATTGGTACTGTGCAACATGACATCTGGTACACCAGATGTCATGTTGCAGAAATAGAGCTGTTATAGGGAAACATTAATCAAGCCCCAAAGGCCAACAAATCGTTAATTAATGCTATTAAATTCTTTGAGGAATCCTCACACATAATTACATATACTCGCAGCAGGTGTGGTGCTACAACATGCACTGGTACACTACAGCAGTTCCCTGTGGGCATACCATCGAGTTCGGCTTCAACAGACAGGCCTATTCAGATATATGAGAATGTAATCATCATCCAAAACAGCCTGATTTGTACAAGTACAAACATTTAACCTTTTTACTGCAGCTAAGAAACATGTTTTCATTTTTTATATGCTCAATTTACAACTTTATTCTGTTGTGTAAGCTAGAATTTTGGTACATGGAGGTTGTCAAGGTTGTCAAGCAGATAACTTAATTTGTAAACGAAGAAACAAATGTGAGAGAGACAAAACATGCACATGAAGAAAGAATATTTCCATTTTTGGGACTGGTCCATCAAAGCAATCACTGATGTACACACTGTTCCCTTAAACACAACCATGTCATCAGCTCATGTTTTCCTTTCCTCTTGTACACTATGTTTTTGTCTTTAACGGGTGAGTTTGTTTTTTTTGTATGTACTTTAATAAGATGCTTTCAAAATTGCCCCAGCTTGTTTACAGCCCCAGGTGAACTAAAAACGTTCTCATTGCCGTAATGGAGAGGGTTAAAAAAAACAAACTCACAAAGACATTAGTTATCCTGCTGCCTACAGTGCCTACAGTGTGATTCCCCATCTCAAGCTGTAGTCTTGTATGCAACAGTAATTTATATCCTCCTCCTATATTTGCCTCTTCCTGAGCAACACAGTGTTGCAGTGGTTACCACGAAGGTTCTGGGCTCTCCCCGCCCCTGCGTGGGTTTATTCCTGGTACTCTGGTGTCCTCCCGCAGTTAGAGACTCTAAAATGCCCTGTAGGTGTGAATGAGTGTGAATGAGTGTGAATGGATGCTCGTCTGTGTATGTCAGCCCTGGCGACCAGTCCTGGGTTTCCCCTGTTTGACCCCAGCCCCCACCTCCAGCAACCCTCAAAGGATAAGCAGCAGCGCGTGGATGGATTTTCCTCTTCCTCCTATACTTATTAACAAACTCATCCCACACCTGACTGTAAACCAACATTCTTGTAAGGCACGTGGAAGCTTGACCTTAAAGAATAACTGTGCCCTGTTCTGTTCCACATAATCACATAGAGTTTTGTTGATATATGATGGGTTTTGTTCATACCTGCGATTTTTCGAGCGCAATTCATATTGTGTGTACAAGCAGGTTTTCTGCTCAAATTGAGCTGCTTTCGGTCTGTTTGCACTTAAAGGTTCGATTCAGCCGGACCCTCTGGCCCCTCCCTAACTCGCCCCTCCCAAACCAAATTTTTTTTGGGGCCTTTAAATCACTATTTTAAAAACTTTTAAAACCTATTTTAAATTTTTTGCAGATGGCTCTCTCTAGTATGACCGAGAATTTTCTCCTTTTATAAAGGAACCAAAAATTAAAAGATAAAAAGATGCAATTAGCTCACGAGGTAAATATCGAAACATAGAACGCTTAATTTGCTTGTTTGCAATCATGTCGATAAACCAACAGTTGAAAGTTAAGGTTATTGAGTGTGAACAGTTCAAATAGGAACATTTCTCACATTCCACACTTGAATGAACCAGTGTTTGCATGTTACTCCGTTCCTTGTCGTGAGAGTCAACTCTCAGCTTCTTAAGAAGTCAAATGTTGTGAAAGACTTTGCCCTGTATGATTTACCTTTGTGGTGAAGAATTCTACAAATTCATGCCTCCAGGCGGCAAAACATATTTTTTGAACTCCTTCAAACCAACTTCCTCATCATCAGAGGCCAGGAAGTTTGCATTTGAGTATGTGTCCTGTAGGTGCAATGAGGGTTCTCTATTAGTTGATACTGTATTGCATACGTCCAGTGCAATGTGTTGTCGTTTACGTTTAATTACAGGCCTTTAAGGAGCTTGTCGCCTCGAGATGAACCCACCCATATTGCTCCCCTTCGTGAGTTGATAACAAGTGAGGTAGCCTACCGTAGCTTCAGCAGCTGGTGATAATGAATGTCACCTCATTGTTGGCAAGAACTGCGGATTTGAGGAGAACAAGATCTCTGTTGCTGCTCTGGCGCTAACGAGGCCAGAACTGAAGTTGTCAAGTCATGTCTGAGTTTCAGACTCCAGAGCAGCTCTTAGGGTTAGTGGGGTCATTGATAAATGCAGTCCTTTAGAGCAAAGGGGAAGACCTGTTTTTTCCTCCATGGTCGCCATTAGTCAGGTGGAAAAGACACATCAATGCTTTTGATCACTCGGGGAAATTATCAGACACAATACTTTTTATGGACATTGCAATAACTTATTTTTTGGCATCTTGGGGGCAGAAACAGGCTGTGAATACAATTATGAAATATTTTCATCATTTAAGTTCATATGGTGAGGTTTGTTTCTGGCCACCAGCAAAATGTAAGTCCAATATTCACTCTTCTTTTAGCTCTGTTTTTGGTCTGAAATATCTGGCTCTTTAGCTGCTAAATGTTCCTCTGTGTTCACCAAGTAGTTGCTAATTTTGCAACAAAAGACTGGGACAGCTTTTACAACACTATGAAAGCAATGAGAGTGAACGAAAATAGTAAAAACAAGAAAACAGCTGCTTTAAAGGCCCTGTGTGTACAACTCTTAAAGTATTCTGATGGCATACGTTTTGTGGAAAAATTAGCCAGTCCTTGTTGAGATTAGTGTAGTCCATGTGTTGTGTTACGCCAGAAAAGCAACTAAAAATGAATGCTATATTGCTCTGTGCCTCCTATGTGTAAACAGGCAATTGTTTTCAAACATGTTCAGCCATAAAAAAAAATTTATAAGGTGATAACACGTACAGAATGTGTGTCTTGGCTTGTTTTGAAGTTGTTCTGCCTGCAAGTGGCCAAAATTGATTAATGCTGCTGTAAAATAAACAAAGATAATTGTAAGTGAATGTGAAAGGAATTATTTGAAGGAAAGGATAGGCGTGTTTATTTATATTGCAACATTCAGAAACAAAGTAATTCCAAGTGCTTTACACAATCATAGAAATACATTAAAAAGACATCAACAAGACATTAAAATTGCATAAAAAGGCAATAAAAACAAGGGAATTCAAGGTGCTTTATAGAGGCATAGATTAATTAAAAACATGAAGACATTAAGATAACATTGTAACAAATTATGATAATAAATTGTATTTAAAAGGCAATAAAAACAGAAATAAAAGCAAAAACAAGCAAATAGTTAAAGATTAAAAGGAGGTCACATATGCAATTTATTGGTAAGCCGCAGCAAACACTTAGATTTCCCACTTACATTACACTGTTTTAATATACAGCTAATGAGTAAATGAGAGTTTGTGTCCCCTGTCCCACGTTAGTGTGTACCATGTGGCAATAATTAAAACCATCATGTTTTGAAATGTCATAGATGGTCCACGAGGCCCCAAGAATACTGTGATATTATTTAGTAAATATTAAGCATCTACTGCACCTGTAACATTTCATGTTACTGCCAACAAGTAAATCCTTGTTGGCTCTACTGAATACTGCATTATTACAGTTATTGCTCAGTTATTGACTGTGAAATCTGAAGTGGTCTAATTACTTTTTTGCCACATATAAAATTCATAACTGTCACTCTATAAAACTCATTACAGGAAAATCCCTTTTATATAATTGCTGAATAATTTGCATTTGATACATGTTAATTAAAGCAACATATTTCATTCCGACAGCATATGTGAATAGTTGAAATTATTGACAAAAGGAAATCCAGCAGGCACTGGACAATGTCAGAAAGACACTGGACTATAACAACTCTAACATCGGTAAAGCCATTGACATGACATTGACATTGTGACGTGTAGCAGACATTGGGTTTTGCTCACAATTTCAGAGATATTTGTAAGACAGGGGACTTTGGTTATGTAACAACACAACTTAAAACCAACAAATTATCAACCTCACCTGTCATCAGTACTCTAAATCAAATTAACGTTGATATTAGATATTTTGCACATCTGACATCACAACCTACATTCAACCAAATATCAACATCAAGTGGCGTTGATGGCCAGCTGGGTGCCTGCAGATAATGTTCACTCAGTGTTTAACATGCAAGGTGTGTCATAGTAGATACCATAGCTTTCAGGCAGCACGGTGCAGCAGTGGTTAGCACTGTCGCTCTTCTCCCATGCCTGTGTCAATCAGTCCAATTTTTCATACAGGTGAGTGCAGTTCAAAGTGCTTCACAGATGGCTGAAATACAATAAAGGAGGTTTTAAAAGATATGATAATAATAATAATAATAATAATAATAATAATAATAATAATAATAATAGTAATAATAATAATAAAATAGAGTTAGAATAAAAACTNGGTGCCTGCAGATAATGTTCACTCAGTGTTTAACATGCAAGGTGTGTCATAGTAGATACCATAGCTTTCAGGCAGCACGGTGCAGCAGTGGTTAGCACTGTCGCTCTTCTCCCATGCCTGTGTCAATCAGTCCAATTTTTCATACAGGTGAGTGCAGTTCAAAGTGCTTCACAGATGGCTGAAATACAATAAAGGAGGTTTTAAAAGATATGATAATAATAATAATAATAATAATAATAATAATAATAATAATAATAATAGTAATAATAATAATAAAATAGAGTTAGAATAAAAACTGGATTAGAATGTGGGTAAGAATATATATTTTTTTAAATTAAAAAAGTCATGAAAAAATACATAATAATAATAATTATAATAAAATAACAGAATACAATTTCCACATTTAAGTGAATAAAATAAAGTGAGTAATGTCTATAAACCCTTAATTAAAAGCCAGGCTGAAGAGGTAGGCTTTAAGTTTACATGTAAATAGTTCAACACTTCCAGCTTCTCTCAGGTCCTCAGGCTGTACTACTGGCTTGGAGTATAATAGCTAAAAGCTGCCTCACCAAAGGTTTTAATCCGTCTTTACCATCCTGTTTTAATCCTATGTTGATGAAGTGCTTCAAAAACCAGTAAAAGAATTTTAAAGTCAATATGGAAATTGACAGGCAACCATCGAAAGGAATTTAAAACAAGTTTGTTGGCTTGGGGTAAGTCCAAGGGAATTTAATCATGCGACCATTTTCTCTCTGAGGGGAAAATTAAACTAATTAAAAAGAACTGGCCTTAAAATTGTTCTTGAATGATTTGGATACATCACTTCATCATTTTATCCTCTCCTTTAATTCTGTCATAATTAGCATTCTTTGTGAGGTCACAGTGACCTTGACCTTTGACCACCAAATTGTAATTAGTTCATCCTTGAGTCCAAGTGAATGTTTGTGCCAGATGTAATGAAGTTCTTGATATATCACATTCACAAGAATGTGGGAAATATTTTCAATCCAACAGGTGCGTTTTAATCACGCTGGAGTGCTCTGTTTATTTTATCAAAGATGTCTGCCACCGCGGAGAAAGGAGTTACAACTGTAAATCAGTCAAACTGGAGAGCACTCGAACTTCAAAAACAGTGGTGTCTATGTACATCAGTCTGGCATAATGATGAGTGGGAGCCCAGATAGTGCCCACTGCAGGTAGGGTGAGCAAGCTTATAAAGGTTGATGCACAAAAGAGACAATTCAGTTTACTCCCAAGCCTGAAATTGAAATTGATTTTCTTGCTGTGTTTTGGTTTTTTTGTAATAAAACGTACATCACATTGAACTCAGATTGCTTGTGTTTAATTGAGTCTGGAAATCATGTGGGGGAGGATCTGAACTTATCCAGCCTGGGTGAAGATTTCTCTCCCACTCACCATGATATTGACATTTGACCTTTGACCACTGACCATCAAAACCTAATCAGTTCATTCTTGAGTCCAACTGAATGTTTGTACCAAATTAGAAGAAATATTGAGACAGTGTGTTCACGAAAGTGGAATGGACAGATATATGGACGGACGGACAGACAGATGGACAACCTGAAAACTGGCCATGGCTGTCGCCTGCGCAGAGGCATTAAAATGCTTGACTCAGACACAACTCAGCAGGCCTTTTTAATCGTCCGTATCAGCCACGTGGTTCAGTAGTGCAGCTTGTCGTAAATAACAGGATTGGTTTCCACTGGGCTACACTTTGGCTGCAAACCTGCAGTCTCTTTGAGGTCGGCTTAAAGATGTGGTGCAGGCCTTTTCTGTTTACCAACGTCAGGTTGGAGGTTGAGTGAAATTACACTAAAGGAAAAGCAGGGTTTCACACTTCATATATCATTAATATGCAAGTTGCTTAAATAAAAAAGTTCAGATACTGATTATGTTATAACCAAAAGATAAGAGACTTTAATGCATCTTCACATCCTAATTACATTTATCTCTGTATACATTGAAAAACAAAAACATTACAAAATTATTACAAATATTATGATGGAATCTGAACCAATATTCTAATCAGAAACAGCTATCAGACATTTGAGAAAAATCGAAATGATTTCACATTTAGACTTGATTTTTTTTTTTCTTGGCATCTCTTTCATGCACCAAATAAAGAATATCATGTACTATAAGCCAAGCATAATACCATGCCTTTAGAATGGATTATTGTGAATATTATATGTTTAATAACCCAAATTATAAGCAGAATACACACTACACAAAACTCAGCATGATATTGTGTCTGGAAATGCTTGTGTGGTCAGAGCAATCATGATTGTCTTTCAAGATGTGGGTAACCAGGGACAAAAGGTCTATTCATTTATTGAACCTGAGCACAAACAACATAAGCTATGGTAGGGGCCCTGAACCTGCTGTCGCATGGTCAGGATGTCTGCACAGAAATATTTCCCAGAGTATACTGTGGGAATAAGGTCCTTGCTAACTGGGTGATATTGTTGATGCTCAGTACAGAAAGTTTATACTGAGGCTCCAGGGTAGGCTTATTTGGGGTAGACTTAGTACAACATTCCAGGATGATAGGAGGTATTAGGGCTTCAAGGGGTCCAGATGGTCTCACGTTCTGTCTTACAAGGGCAAAAATGCAGAAATGCAGCTCAACTGCATGAAATATATTATTTTGTGATTTACCTAAAAAAAAAACTCATGTATAATTTATAAAGAACAACGATACAGTTTTTATTTAAAGTTCGTTATCTCAAGTTAAATTACCTCGTGATCTCTGCGTAAGTCATTTTTGTGTTATGGCATGATAATGTTCTCCTTATCTTGAGAAAACATAAACACCTTTTCTCCGTTCAACAAGAAAATTAACCCATTGTCTCAGGCAGTTATATTTAGTTTTCTCCATTTGACCAGAAAATGATCTTATCAAGAAAAAACAACTTTATCTCAAGATAACAAGATAATTGACATGATCTCAGGATAACAGGAAAATGATCACAACAGTGATAACTACAGTTATGTCAGTTTCTGGAAATCGCTTTGTGTAATCCTCTCATGTAGCAAGGTAAAAAAAAATCATCATCATCATCATTATTTAATTATGTAATTATTTAGCCACAGTAGAATATGCAGGTATTGTTGCTCACTTTAATTTTGGTGTACAATTTACAGGATGACACTCAAAATATATTAGATACTGTACAATGCACTGGCCCACTTTGAGAAATAAAAATATGAAATCACACCAGAGGTAGCCTTGAGGATTGAAAGCAAGCTTATAACTGGATATGGTCGCATTTCATAGCTCATTGAAGGAATGTGGGGTAGGTCCGCATGGTTGGCGACCATAAATTCAACTCAGCCAATGAATACTACTCAGATGGCCACGAGCAAAGAATTTAGGGAAAATGGAGGGTTAAAGCACTGCAGTTGACCATGTACACACCCAACAGACAATAAAACCCCAGGCTAATCCAGCTGTGCTGTACACAGTACCTTCCCACATTGGACCACTTTTTTTTCCCAGACCAGAGAAGCTCAAATATTCCCATAAAAGATTTCTTCTCTGCTGGGTCTGTGTACTTATTTTCACTGTATGCAGTCTGGCTGGGATCCCACCAGAGGGCTGTAAATTGCAAATACATTCTACACAAGAGGAAAGAATAAATATGTCCATGTTATTTATGCAAAGAGCATAGTACAAATACACAAAGTGACAATTAACATTAAACAATAAGATTTACTTTATGTCTGGGGATGAAAAACAGAAACGTAACCACTTGTGGTGCTTGAAACATCAGTTTCTTTTTTTTTCAATTAAACCTCAGTGATTGGCGTATAGTGGCATTTATTTCCACGACATGGAATACAGCTCATGTATAAGAGTGAAACTAGATGTATCTACATATAGGTGATGAAGACCAGTGAATGCTTTTAAGAAAGTAACAATATAGTCACAACTTTTTTCATGAAAAGAACATAAAAACAAAATTAGTGCCTGATGATGTCAAAAGAAGCTCTAGTAGTACACCTTTTACAAGTTCTCTGCCTTTTACCTTCTCTTAAAACTAGAATCCACTGCCGTAGTAAAACCACCATTGCCAGCTTGTAACAGGCAGGAGGAAAGTGAATTATAAATACTAGTGGTTAAGTCTGAGCAATTCAAGCTTTACAGCGTAGTTTCAGACATGTTTTGTTATACAGTTAGATTATGGTGTCCTCCTTCTCCAGTTCCACATGTATTCCCTTTATATTATCCCATAATATATATGTTGATGTATAAAGATATAGTAATATGAGATTTCTAAATGTACATAGATACATACTATACATACTGTACAAAGTGAGAACACAACTATTTGTTGAAAGAGTCATTTGAAACCATACATTTTTTCTCCATGTGTCAGATCATGGTTATGATCATTGTCCTTTTTGAGCTCTTGGAGAACAACTTGGTCTCTGTAACAAAACTACAGATACTCTGATTATTCGTTCATCCAGAATCATGCTTATATTTCTCACAGAAAATTAGATTTTAGAAAGTATACAAGATTCTTGTGCATCGATTTGAATGTTACATTCTTTCATTCATCGCGTTGTACGAGGTGACACGTTCTTTACTGCCCACTTTACATTTCTCTCTTTCTTTCCCTCCCCCTCACACACACAAACACACACACACACACACACACACACACACGTATGCAAACACACAAGCCAATCATGGCAACTGTATGGCCTCTGTTCACTAATATTTATTGACTCGAGCTACAGAATCACTATATTGTGCTGGTAGCATTTCATGGTCTCTTTTCATGTTATATTAAGTAATAATTTCAGTAAACAACAACAATTAATCTATTACATGTGTACAATGTGGCCCTCTAAAATTATATTTGATTTTTAATGCTGATTAATTCACCATCTACTGACCAGCAGAGGAAACTGTCATAGACATGTTTTGTTTGTTTGGACCTGAACAACTGAGTTTCCTTAGGATGGAGCATTTTTCATGTCAACTTTCTGATCCAAGCTGCAGCGTGTGCAGGCAACAATGACCAGCTCAAATTCTTTTTGTGGTACTTTTGTTGAACTGAGGACCTATTACACTTTTCTGTATTTCCTGTCATATATATCATGTTACATGTTACAGATGTCTATAACATATGTGGCCAAATTTTCAAATAATGAGATAAACATATGTAAAAAGTAAACCCTGTAAACAAAAGCTTGGCATCAGACGGGTCTGAATGCTAGGTTTCCAAGTGACGAGACTTAATCTCCTAAAATTGTCTGCTTGTGGAGTATTATAGGCATTAAATGTGATCCAGCATACAAATAACCAGCCGTGCAGGTTTAGTATACAGTTGTTTTGTGACAACATCATCTTTTGTATTTCCTGACAGCAGACGTTTTCTACATCAGTCTGCACTCTATCAAATTTCCCACAAGTACAACTATTAACAGGGGCATATGTAGAAAATGTAATATACGGATCATGACTGAAAGACTAAATCTACTGTTATGCCACAAAATAAGCAGGTAATAGGCCCCTCGGCAGGCTTCCAGATGTTAAACAGGAGAGAGTGGGCTCTGAAGGAGGCCTAAGCTAATATTGTCTGTGTCAGTCAGAGGCTCAGCTGAGGGGCTGCATAACAGGCAGTTTGATATAAATAAGGACATTGGTTGAACTTTGAATCGTGCAAAGCTACTCTTGTGGAGTCCCAGAATAAAAAAAAACAAATGAGCATAATAGGTCCCCTTTAACAACAATGAATGCTTTTACTAAACAAGTGGTGATGTATTCTTGGCAAGACACTGGGCAAGTTATTATAAATAGGGGAAAAAAAAGTGTAATCCCAGTATAAATTTCAGGCCCCAGTGGAGAAGTTGTGCCAAACTCAGAGCGTGTTGTCTTGAAATGCCTCCTCATATTAAGCTCCTTTTTCATGGAAATGCTCTCAGGGCACCGTAACCACATGGACCACAAACCAACAGGCGCTAACAAATACTTGTCTACCTCTACTTCTAGAGTAGACCACATAGTTTGGTAATTTGGTAACGGTTGATTTGGTGGGACCAAATGCTGCCCGACAAAAAAGAGAGAAAGTACGCTTGTCTGTATTATATGTTAGCTTCCTTGTGACAGGAGGAGTATTTGTGCTATTGATAGAAAATGATAAAAGAAACAAATATTTTAATAGGATAAGTAAGTGAATAATGTTTGTTCAGCATCAGCCAAAGGAATTATTTGACAAAGTGGATGGAGACAGAGCAGTGGAGGTAAAAGAGAGAGAAACTGGAAGGATTCAATTACTGCGAGAGGAAGGCACATGTGGCCCCAGAAGCAAGGAACACAGTCGCCCGACTATGATGGAGCACTGCATGTTATTGTATCATATTGAACTCTAGTAGCATAGCTTCATGGATTTCGACACACTTCAACCGCAGTCTGTTGAGACCTTGGGCAATACGGTACCAACCCCACCCCCCACACTCCAAAAAAAAATCTCTCACTTGAAGGATAAGTCTGGCATTATTCCGTATTTTTATTGTTGTGAATAAAGTCCATTACAAGACCTAAAGCGACGATATGTCTGCCTCAGTACTTTCCATCGCCCCTACCCTGTCTGTGGCACTCAGCCCTAAGCCAGATCATTTCTAATGAAGATGTAAATCTGTAAAAATTAGTCACAAAAACTGTATATAGTTTCATTTTTTAGCAAAAGCTAAATATTTTCCAGAAACAGCTGGGCACTGTAGTTTTTAGTAAATGTCACTGAAACAGGAGTAAAGTGCATTTGTTAGGGACTATTTCCATCTGCAGATTAACATACATTTGGTGCACTAATGAGCATTGGGACACTGTATGTGGGACTCACTGTGTTTTTGGTTGGTTTAGTAGACTCTACACTCAGCAAGGGATGGTTCAATACAAATTTCACTGCAGATAAATGTTTTCAACTGAAAAACAACAGTTAGTCAGTGGAGGTAAGGTAAAAGCCCAACAAATATCACCGATAGCTCAGCTGTACAGAGCACGATATATTACTGCTGAAAGAACTGATACGCTAAAAAAAAAACTATCAGAGTGTGACTGCTTTCCAGATGGACTGTAAGTAGTCTCATAAACCAAAGACCAGTTGGCCCAAGAACACAAGTGGCCAAAAGCTTTTTTGTTTGCATGTTTTGATATTTTTAAAGGCAAGCTATCACAAACCACACCTTGCCTCTGATTTCCATGGTTTCTCACAAGTAGTAGTTGTCTCTTATACATTGATACAAGTTTATCTCGTTGTTTTGCACAATAGAGTCAAGTGTAGTCCACAACAATCTGTAACCAGGTGTGAATACAAATGGTTTGTCTGCACAAGCTTGACAGAAGCAAAGTCATTGGCTATTGTATTATTTTGCATTATGGTGCAAGTAATCCTCATGCTGCTCTTAGGAGGGAACAAAAAGGGAATAGCCTCCAGGGATCTGAACTGAATTTGCTCAAGAGTTCTTGAAACCACTCGGCCTGATGGAACTTGCTTCAAAGTTCTTTCCTTGACTGTGAGTGTACCTGTGGCGGCAAGAGTGCCAAACGGAGAGTGAAGGGGCCCCGCAAAGGAGTGAAGAGTCCAGTCCCCCAAGAAGAAGAGCAGAAGATGGAGAGCTGTCAAACTGTCATCCAGGGCCAGGGACCCTGTGGAGACTCCTGCCTGGCACTGTCTGCAGAGGGCTTTGAAGAGAACATTTCACATTAAAAAAGTCATATTAAAGGGCAAATCCAGTGATTGAGTATTGCACTTCCTTAGGCCTAGTGTTAGAGGATTTACAAGAGACAGGCCAAAATCAAAGCAGGGGAGGCTGACGTATCCTGATTTCTTAGTCTCTAGTATGGATGAAACTCCAAAAACACTGGATCCTACATTTCCCATAATGCAACCAGTCGGGTTTCTGCGCCACTGTGTGTATACTTCAAACAATGGCGACCGAAACTGAGCGGACGTTGGATTTGGAGCAAATAAATGCTGAACTTTTACTGTCACTGAAATTGCTTCAACACAGAAAAGAGAGAAGATGTCGGAGGACATTGTGTGTACAACCATTAAACTGAGTGAGGCAGAGGCAGGGTGAATTTTCTGCGCTTATCCAGCCACTGGGAGACATGGAGGAGACATACTACCAAGCAGACCAGTCACACTTGTTGCGGCCTGTGTCGCTGCTAGGGAGGTGTATGTCAGGATAAAGCGTAGGGCACAGCAGTGATTCAGTGCAGGAGTGTAATACCATGCAGACAAAATGATGTCACATGTGCATTTTTAACTACAACTACAACGTTCAGATACATTTTTGATAAAATTCTGCTCTTTGAATGAAAGACAATAGAGACAATTCACTCACACCTCATTGTTTTTATAACCTCTTCTGTCTCATAAGACTAAACACACATGACCCACTCGCTAAAACTTAGTTAGTTACTCTTAATTTAGATAGTCAACCTACAGAGGGTTTGTATTTGTAACATTTTACTGATCTTTATTGAACATTCTAATGTTCAATTAATGTTCAACAATGTACATACAAATATTCAACCAACAATTAGTTTTAACCATTTAAGTTTCTTTCTTTGAATCTCAACTAATTCCTTTAAAAAAAAAAAGTGTAACCTCTTAATTTAAAGCAAGTGCAGAATTTAATCACATATATTCATCTATATTCATATCTGAGAGCACTCAAAGTCTCACTATTAAAATTTGGTAGCAATCCAAAACTGCCTGTGCTTGGTGTTACTACCAGAAGCCTTTTAATCAGATTAGGTCAAAGCTATTCATTTCACCCTTCACTTATATTGACTTGACAAGTTGACTGAGACCGAAAAGGATCCCATGTCACTTTTACAGAAAGAATCAGACTGACCTTGACAGACAAAAATCCTGGCACTGGGGATCTCCGTCAAGTACAACACAAATGCAGCGCTGAGTCTTTGCCCCCTCATGTTCAGCTGGTGGTCCGACAGCAGCACGTCTGATACGCTGAGGGCCTCGGTAGCTCGACATTCCATAGGGCACAGTGCGTCTAAGAAGTTAAAACAAACAGAGGCCATTTTCCTCAGTAACAGTAGAAATGTGTGATAAATCACATTCTTGAGGATACAGAGAAAAATAATATATCAGTATTAGATATTGTTATATTTAGCGAGAGTCTTCTAATAGCCCTCAAGGCAGCTGTTACATACAATATACTTCTTTTTGTAAACCTGATTAACCTTGAGGTAAAAGGCCTATTACCCTTTTACCTGTTCAGAGTTAAGTGGCTGCTGTGTTTTGATGCATCCCAAAAGGGTCTGGAACTGATGTCAGCTGGGGGCTGTTATCTGATGTTAAAAGAAGGGCTTTGAGGAATCCTGCCCTTTAAACAATACGGCACGCTGAGTTAAATACTTTAATTATGATTGTAGTGCAGGGGAGAGGTCACAGAAGAAGGAATCATAAATACGCACACTGACACTTCGAGGCTACCTATGACCACAGTCTTGTAAGCAAGAAGCAATGGGTGGCTCCTCTGGAGAATTTAGGGTGTGGGTGTTTTCTGTATGTGAAACCTTTTGCTCAAAGGAAACATATCATTCTTTTGGAGCTCATCTTCTATCATAGAGCAATGCTCGCCGCAGTGTGAGCGCACAAAGTTGAAAACACACTTGATGCCTTAATATTAAAATTATTGTATGTGTCATCATCCACCTCGGTCTTTAAACTATGTCAATTTGTCCCAACTTGCAAAGCAGTAATAAAGTGAGATTTTTACCTGAAATGCCAACAGCAGTCTTGGCAGAAGATAAAAGAGGAAGAAAGAATGCTTCTCTACTGTCCTGCCAATGGTTTTAATATGCAGCTTGGAGGTGGTAGAACAAAACACCATTCCTCAACACAAGAAGATGTTGTAAATTATATTTTAGGGTATTGTTTCTAATCTGCAGTATGCAAGGCCATGTTGAACATACATTGTGTAACCGCAAATTGTGAAAAACAGCCACTTACTCTAAACATGCCGGGTTGGTAATGTTCATTTTACACGGTCTCTCATCCCCTGCAGAGCCAACAGAACTTACCTCTGTCCAGAACCAGCCCCTGACTTTTGGTGGTCAGAACATGACCGTATGGGTGGTCCCAGAACCAATCTGTCAAATTACTTCCACTATTATCAATAATGATACTTTCTTTATGTTACCTTCCTCAGTGCTTGTCCATACAGCACAAGATGTTATACCAAAGGAAAAGTTAATTAATATAATCTGTGGGAATTTAAAGTCATTTCTATTCATTTATTCGCTTCTTTCTGAAAGCAGCAAAAACTATTTTCATAACTACAAAACTCCCTTTCAACAACTCAAATTAATGAATAAAGCATTTTAAGAATCAACCAATGCTGACTTTTAGCTTTGCACGTCAGATACTAGCTACTTCTATTATCACATGTTCACTCAAGCCCATGATTAATAAGAATATCCACTTTTGTGCTTGTTAGGTCCCCAAAGTTGTAAGTGCTTTGATAGAGGATTTGTTTGTTTTATTAGAGCATGAATTCAGTATGTGCTCTGTCATGGATTTTAGTTTAGCACAGGAGACAGGCATGCAAATTAATATATGCAACCTAATCTTTTGCATGGTGCAGGAACCATTTTGATAAAGACATCAATGCAGGGCTGTCACTCAGACTTCATTTCCAATTTCTGAATCAATTTTGCCAGGGAAGTATGTTACACAGGACTTGTATCATGGCTCATATGTCCGGCAACTGTGAGGATGAGAGGGTGATAAAGGAGTAACTGGAGAGAGAGAGAGAGAGAGAGAGAGAGAGAGAGAAAGAAATAGTCGCACATCCCTACAGTCAGATTTTGACCTTGCAAGGCGAGTTGCTTTCTGCTGGGCTTGCCATCACTTGAACTATGATTGCGTCTGGCGCCTCGGGGGAGAAGTTATCGGGCGTGACTTGCTACAGTTTCTTGGCTTAAGTGCTCCCATTGAGTTGCACAAACCAACCGCATGCCAATCTGGTTTTTAAATAGTCTTAATTGGTGCTCTTTATCCCCTGACAAAGGACGAGGTATTGTGCAAGCCTGGAGTTTGCACAATAGCAGCACGTCCGGGTGGAATTATAGACACCTTATAATATTGAAACAAACAGGTCTTACTCGGGAGTGTTGATCCAGATGATATCCAGGTGGCAGTAGTAGACGCACTCTTTATCCTTGTAGGAATAGCAGGTGCAGCGCTTAGGTCTGGACTTTGTCTCCGCTGCCTCAGACAGCTGTGTGCTCGAGGATCCCCCGGAGCCAAACACCCTGCTGGAGTCTGGGAGACTTCCAGGGGTGACCTCTGATTTGACCATGGCATCGGACGTCAAGACACCTTATTGTAAAACAAAAGGTAGAAATAAATAAATGCACAAATTAGCAGTTAAACAAATATACTGAAAAAATATTGATGAAGCCTATAGGCATAAATTTGCAGCTTGCAAACGTACCTTGTAGGAGAATTAATCCCAGTATTTTGAAAAGCATGATTTTCGCGAGGATGGATAGTATCCTTGCCATGTCAGATATTCCCAAAAATAATCATAGCCTGATGAGGATGCAGCGCATTTGTCAAATTAATCTCCCGCGAGTGAAAATCCAATAACTTCAGTGTAGATCCATGTGCGGCTCATCTCATATGGTCCAGACGTCAAATAACGGAGCGGAGGAGGTTTGTCGCGTGGATCCTCTCATATTTATGGCGTCATAAATCCTTCCTGTAACTTGCACGCTGAAGTGAGAGGAAACTGCAGTTTCCTTAATACAAATTGCCCCCCGAGCCGCAGTCGCACAGCAAAGGTGATCACTGGAGCAAAGAGAGGAACTGTGCTCCTCCAAGTCACTTCGCCTTCTAAAAGCCCAAATCAAAGATACACTGCTTTGGAGAGGATCGGGTACACGCCCACGCCTCCCCTAACACCCCCTCTGTCAGATTCAGCAACATAGGCTCCTGTGTGTGTGTGTGTGTGTGTGTGTGTGTGTGTGTGTGTGTGTGTGTGTGTGTGTGTGTGTGTGTGTGTCACTGATACTCCTCTTGTGTTCCTGTTGATGCATGACAAAATATGATATTTGTCTTCGTTGTCTTCGCTGGCGACAGTAAAAGATCATTCAGCCACAGTGAACAGTGTGGGCCCTTGGGCCATTTATTAATTGACTCAAACACTACATAACATTCCAACTGTATGATTGACGTATCTCCCTTTTTGTTATTGTAATTTACTTACAAAACAGAACCTCACACAAACACAACTCACAATATTGTCACAGTTCGTCTCTGGGCTCTCTCTTGTTCTCTCCTCTGGACCTACCATTCCTACTATTACTGTCTCAGCCCTGTTTATTTTGGCCTCCTTCTCCTCCCCCTCTCTGTCTTGTACCTTCCTATACATCCAAGGTTACTGGCAAAGGGTTCCTGGTAGGGAGCACACAGAGGCAGCTGTAGTCTCTTTTATACAGACATTCAGCTACATTGCCTTTAAGAAGACCCTTATCATGCCACCTTTGCTTGTTTACACTGAATGAAACAACGCCGCCCCACTGCGTGACTTTAGATAACATGCCGGCATTACAGAATCAGAAATGATGTGCAACACAACAGCCTTGACAACTGCTCCGCCATGCCAGCCCTTTGCATAGACGGTTTATGGCCTGGGAAACGTCCTCTAAGGTTTTTGTTACCTTAGTGGATTCCCAGCTTGTCTTCAAGTCGGCTAGCCTCCGACCTGCACTCCAGTTGGCTAGCTTTAAGCCTGCATCTCTGCCTGCGCTCCAGTCGATTAGGCTCAGGTTCACTGGGTTTCATGGAAGGCCTCCTGACATATTTGGGAGACTCAGCTGCCCAGCACCACACTCCCAAGTTTCCCCCTGCCAATCCCCTGTCTATTCCTGAGTCAGCCTGTCCCCACCAACATCCTGCCTGTTCCTCAGTCGGGGTCCCTGTTGTCCCTGTCATTGTCTCACTTGTTCCTGCATTAGGGTTCCCTGCTGACATCTCATGTGTTCCATCTTGGCCAACATCCCACCTGTTCCCGAGGCATTCCTGAGTTGGCCAATGTCGAGCCTGTTCCTGAGTCGGCAAACATTGACCCTCTTCCCAAGTATTTCCACCAGCTCCTGGTCAGATCGTCTGCTTACATTCCCATGTGTTTTCCTATGGACCTTCTATCTGCCTCTAGGAACTTATTGTCTGTACCAGCCTGCTGGTGTGTCTGCGCTTGGGTCGTACCACCAGCCTTAATAAATAGCCTATAATCTGTTTGGACATTCCAAAATGATAATATGCAAATACCTAATCACAGGCAAGTCAAAGATGAAGTACTGCGTCTACAGCTCAGTCTATTCCAAGCCTGGCGGCTGCCTGGGCCTAAGTTGAACCCCCATCTAGCCTGCGCATCAGGGAATTAGGGGCAGCAGGGTTGGAATGATCACTAGCAACATCTGTTGGTTAAAATGTTCAGAGTTACTGTTTTAAAGTTTATAATCTGGATCTCGGGGAATCTAACTCAAAGCTATCTACACGCAGCGCTGCTGCCATCAAGGCATTTTGTTTCCCCTCTATAGCTTTCTCTGTTTTAGGGAGATGGAAAGCCTATGTCAAGTCATAGAATTTACAAGAATATGTTTCTAGTTAGTGTTTTAATTTTTGCATGGTTGACAAATTGTAAGTAATTACAGGTAATGATTTTAGGTAATATGTCTAGTTTCAGTAATTGTGTGCATTGAGTGCATTACTGAAGCGATATTTCTGCTCATATTATTTTGGTGTCAGAGGATATCACTTCGTTGATGTGGCATTTATTATAATTTTTTCTTGAATTGTGGGCCTGTTTTGTAAAAGTATGTTGACTTTTAGTGAGACTGTAATTTTTCATTGGGTCTAGATGAGAACATAAACTCAGTTGTTTGTATATACTTCTCTCTTTCTTGTATATGTACTCTCTGTTCTGCATAGGTCTGCTTCTCTGATTACCTTATGCAGAGAGGAGTTAGCAGAGGGTCTGGGTGGCACCAGCCCCTCATAATCCATAACTAAATTTATGTGTAAAGTCCTTAAGTTCTTAGAAACGACTGGATTCAAACTAGTACCTCACTAAAATAGGTTGAATAAATAAATAAAATAAAATCTTCTGCAGTGTGTGAGCTAACAATAAGTAAAATCAGTTGCTAGGAAACATTATAAGATCAAGCAATCATGTAAACTCAAGTAATTATGCAATCAGAAAGTCATTGTACAATGAGCTATAACAGAACTTCCGAAATGTCAGTTTCTTGGCGGGAAATAATATTAAGCTTAACTGGAAATCATATGTATGTTTTATTCATATTTGCATACATAAAGAAATATGTTTCAGAGTTAGCATTATTTAAATACAGTTTGGATTGAGTGGGAAATATCCTATTAAGCTAAACTAGCTGACATTATTATGTCTAGCTAACATTAGTAGCAGTTCTTTGTAATATGAGTTATATTTAGTCATTTTTGTGAAATAAAATCTTCCCAGTTTATTAACATTATAGAAATAGCATTTTGATTAAGAACTGTATTCCATATTACCTCATTTCCCCTTCAGTCATGTGGGTCATAATGTTATTAGCAAACTAATGTTAGCTTTGTCAGTTACTCTAGCTACATATAAATGACACCTGGCAGTTACAAGGTGTACATTTTCTTTAACATCTAATCTCTGGTAGTTTGTGTGTTTTAACCTGATTTAATTTAGTGATGTGTAAATCTGTAGTTAGTAAACACTCATGTTGTCACGACAAGGCTGACTGACATACATCTGGTGCAACCAAGTAGCTCCTGAAGTTGATTCTGGTAGTGTCGAGTTCTGTCGTTGTCTGTCTACATGAGGACTAAAGAAATGTCAATGTTGGTAAAGCTGGACAACAAGATGCTGAAAAATCAGAATTAATCAATCAGCCAAAGTACTAGATGTTAACTCACTAAAATAATGTCCACGGTTAAGAAGTAAGAAACAATGAGTTGGCGGTTGCAAATAATCCGGAAGACTATAGAAGACCAATACAGTGGATGACATATTTAGACCACCTGTCCCACAGACCAAGACTACAGTCTGGACTGTGCCAAAGACATCACAAGAACCCTATGAGCCAAAGATGAGATGAGACATAGATCAACCTGTTCCAGTAATGAAGAATGGGGGGAAAAAAGACTGGCTCATAATCCAAGGCATACCTCATCTGTCAGACATGGACAAGGTGCAGGTGGTAACGCAGGACAATGACCTTGAATATGCAGCCAAAGCAAGCAAGGTGTTTGCTTCAATCAAATTCACCATGTGTTTCTCCTACAGAATGTCAGATTGAAAGTCCCAAAACAAGGGAAATTAAGTCATGGCTGCAGGTGTGGCCTGGCAGTGCATCACCAAGAGAAGTGTCTGGTGATGTGAGAGACGTAGACGTCAAGCAGTCAGTGAATGATTTGTAACCAAGTATAAAATGCCAATGCCAATCAGATTTCAGTGAGGATTATGCCCTGCCCTGCTCCTGGCACTGAAGTCATCACAAGTCAAATTCTCAAAGGAGTATTTACTGTGGTGAGATAAGAGGATCAGATGCAACAATAATAATGGACAGATTTAACAGTATTTCACTCAAAAAAAATCTGTGTAATTTAATTCATCTTGGTTTAATTAATCCATTCTGTTTGTCAATCAAACCTCTGCAGAGCGTTAGGCTGCATGAGGTATTCATGGAAGCTAAACAGGAACACCTGTAGGAATTTGAAGGAGAAGTGTACACAGGAAAACTAAGAAAAAAAAAAAGAAGAGGGCAGCGGGAGACTTTATGAAGGTGTACCTACAGCTCTGCTCAGATCACTGCTACAAAAACAAACCTACTTCACTCAGCCTCCAACTTCTGTTCTCTTTGTGTTGCCTCCTGGGGCAATCATTACTATCAAACACCAGACAATCATATAAAAACATAGATGAACACAGTGGAAAGCTGTTAATCTGTTTACATTTTCTGTAATACTCACATCAGCCTGTCATGTTTTTCCCATCATTTGTGGAAATAACTCTTCAAAGGTAAACTGATGAATGTAAGTATTTAGAATAAAGGATAATTGTGTCCCTCTGGGTCTGATGAATGCACACTCATACATACTCAGAGGAACTGGCATATTCAGAAAAATAAATGAAAACAAATGCACCTACATGAAACAAATATATACCTTCATTGATAGAGGCTTTTATTGAGATGCTTTGGCCTGATGATCTGAGGTCTCCCATACTGTTTACCCTTCCCCTCTCCGGGTTACATACAGTAAGTGTTCTAGATATGTGCTTTCCTACAAAGGCATCAAGTAAACCTAAATCTGTTTGACTCATGACTGCCCTCTGGCTCCTTCCCAAATTCCCCAAGGCTAGGGTTTTGTGCCATACCCCAATTCTCTGGCACAATCCCCAAGCTGGGAAACAGAGAGAATTCCAGATAAATGAAGACCATATTCTGTTTTCTTTCTCCTAAAGTTGACTGCATGTGGTTAAGTGGTCACATGATGCATGCATGCTTTCAAGGTATCATTTGGGTTTTTCTGTGAAGGACCTCTTACAACCTGGTCTGGTAAATTTGATATTGCAGCATGAGTTCATATGATTGTGGGTGGTAATTTAAACTTATTGTGCAGTGAGAACTATAAATGCATAGTATAAACTTTCCTTGGATGCCTTATTTTGGCATAGCTGGTCAAGGTAATAAAAATGAATTGTGGGTGTGAAGCCCAATAGCAGGCCTCATTTAATTAGATCTTTCTCACTTAATTTTCATTGTGTTATTCAACACATTTTAGTACTTAAATTGTTTTCCTTGTGTTCAGTAGGACCTACCAAATATTCCCAATTTCCCAATATTCCCAATTTCTGGTATTTCCCAGATTGCTATAATTCTACAGAATCTTAGTTTTTTTTTTCTTCCCTCTGCTTTTCTCCCTGCTTTACTCCAAAAAGACATATGGTTTCACATTATAACATAAGTACTGTATGTTCAACTTCTGCTTCCCAAAATTGATTATAGCTGCCTTGATCTATTCAGCAGAGAGAAACTCTTCATAATGTATTCTTGGCTTAACTGGCAGACATACCATAATGTATGCTGCCACTTTGTTGTTTTTCTTGGCCTCCTCTTATGTTTTATGAGAAAATATTTTGGGTGTGCAAAGCCTAGAGATTTGCAAACTCATTACCTCTGGAGTGCAGTGGAGCTACTGAGGTAGGGAGCGGAGAAACAATAAACAGATGGCATTAACATCTCAGAGGCTGCAGATATGTGAGCCTGTTGAGATGAATATGAGGAACGATGATGTAAAATGGTTCTACACATCTGATAAGGGTAAGAAAATCAAGCACAGAAAGGAAGCGGATTTCAACTGTAATGTAGAACCACTGATAACGTAAAAACTTTTTTCAATATAGACAAAAGCCACTCTCCCTGCTCTTCATTACTCTCTATATCAGTGGAACAGATCTGATCAGACAATAAGCAATAAGAGGACACCTCTGCACACAGACACTGATAGAAACCTGCCATGAAGACAATCATTTCCTGGCTGATCACGTTTAGTTTTTTAAATCCTGGCGGCATTGATTGATTATTCTTTGTCGTTATGTGTAAAGATTGATGACATGCACAGCAGAGACAGTCGGTCATATCACAATAGCAAATTTGACCTCAAACTATGCCTCTTCCTGGCAGATTTCAGTGCACAGATGGCACATATTGACTGAGGCCCATTGCTGCTCTAACCCTGTCATGCTTCAAAGTTTTACCCTTTTCTTCCCTTTGCTTCATTGACCTGAATCAGTGACATAGTAGAGATGTTTCCTCTACATGTGGAGAAGGGCTGGCAGAGGGTAACAAGACGCTACAGAAAGATATATGGCCGAGCTGAATTTTTCCACCAAAAAGATCATCATTCCAGCATGAGGATTATCACACTAAAGTCAGCAAGATGCTTACCTTATGAGTAACAGCTGATGCGTCTGGATTCCACATCCAACCGCTTTGTGGTTGCTGTTGAGGGGGATATGGTTTACCAGGACTGATGACTGCCAGCCACTGGAAATTGTATGACCTGCAAGATACTTCACAGTGAGTGGTGGTACTGAGATTTATGCAAAACCCACATTGTGGTAATATCTGCATTGTAAAACTAAGCCAGTTAAAGAGAGCCTGTCAAAGAAAAAAAAACTAAATTTAAAATGACAATCTAAATTGGACAATGAAGTTGGAATTCCACTGTAGATCCATAGAAAACATGGGCTATATGTTTGAAAGAGACAAACCCACGGGTTGATCCTCAAAAACAATTTCCATTCCAAGATAGTGGTAATCATTGAGCTGTTTTTCATGTTGCAAAAAGACAAAAACAAGTGGTTAGCCAAAATCATAAGCATAATACCCACAGCTACTACTTCAGACTTACAAACGTATATGGTTTAACCAAATATTAGGGCTTAAGAAATAAAGTTTTGCAGAGCCTGGATTTTGAAGCACTTAACTTAAAAACAGCATATGTAATGTTGCGGTGGTGATGTAAATGGAAACTCCTGGCAAAAGGGCTAACTTTGATTGAAGACATGACAATTTTTGTAGAGCTAGTTCAATAATTTGAGTATTGACATTGACATTGTGTTTGAAAATAAGAGTATTTGTGGTCGGCTGAAAAGTTCTTCCTGCGCAGCTGAAAAATGAAAACATTTAGCTTAATAGATGGTCAGACGGTCGCAGGCCTTAGGCTCCTTTGCATGTTCAAGCACAAATTTTATCCGTTTTGTCACTATCTACATTGCCTTCTTACTAAGTGGGTTCAGGCAAATACGATCTCACTTCTATATATCTATTTGAATAATCTGTCAGTTAACACATACTTCTCTACAAGGAGACTACCAGTATTCTTGCCCAAGTAGATGATGTTGATGACATTTGAAAGAAAACTGATGTCATCGTACAGCCAGCTGTTTTGAATATGAAATATGATATGAACACTGCCACATTTCACTAGATTTTCTTGTCTGTTATTAATCTCTGATATCATTTAAAATAATACCAAAACTCCTATGAAAGCACTTTGAAGAAAAACAGTTCTTCTAACCACATGTCATGTTTTGTAATATATGTTATTTACATCAAATGCCAAATAAGGCACTTGATTTTACAGCTTATCTGCATGGTAGGAGGTTTTGAGACTGGGTTTTGGCTCAATTGACCAATCCTATTACACACTGCTGAGAGGCCTGGACTATGTTCTTCACTACTGTGGACACTTTGGTAGCTGTCCAAGTCATACATCAATATTCAATTTAAATTTGAGCCTGCTCTGATTATTTATGTCAGATTTTAACATAGAGTTGATTGTTTGATTAGTGGTGGGTGGCTGAGAGAGAAGTAGCTATTGTAGCTTTTCACTGCATCTGACTCGAGTCAGGTGAACGCTCCTCTTACAGTCTGACAACAAGGAGTTTAAAAAAATAAATGTCAAAGTTTTTTTTATGAATTAGTTATAGATTGAGCTGTTATAATGCTAAGGAAATGCCCCATGGTCCTGTGCAGTCCTTTTTCAAGATGGTGTCAAGAACACTTTTTGGAATTAAATGTGACAAAGACCAAAGACATGTGTATTGATTTTAGACATAATTACTCCAGCCCTGTCAACACTAATAAAAATTTTCGAGTATTCTTTGAGTCATACAAGTACTTTGATTATAACGCCAATATGATGTGTAAAAAAAAAACAACAGCACCTTTTTTGTCTGAAAGCTGGTTCCATGTTGACAGTTCCCTGATGACTCCAATTAACAATATTTTATTGAGTTGATTTCCACTTTTATCTGTAAATATGCAATATATCAGTCTGAAATGAAATAAATGTGCTAACAAAGCTGATGAAGGTCTGGAACAGTATCACAGGTACTTAACTAGTCTGTCTGAGTTATATAACAAACTGTTGTTAAAGAAAGCAGAATCCACTCTGTCTGACAGCACCCACCCGCTGCACCTAGAGTTTCTTGCCACTAGCTGAAACCAACAGATACAAAACACTTCCTCATACCTTCAGCCACTTCACTGCTAAACTCCGGTAGAAAAAGATAATATCAGTTTGACCACCCAACCACAGCTAATAATCTTAGTAGTACTTTATCATTTATTATATAGTATTTCATTGTCTTGTGTGTTTTTTATCTCGTGTTATTACTGCTGCAGAACCACTTGCCCCTCTGGGGACAAATAAAGATCTGCTTGACTTGACTTGACTTGTCTTGAAGTATGATCCAGCTATCTCCACTCCAGACAATTTTCTATGTGCAATCACTGGGCCATTTGTCCCTCAGGCATGTTTTGTCATGTAAAGTCATACAGAAAGTTCAATGTTTACAACATGAATCCATTGACATTGGTGTTGTTGAAAAATGCTAATAGTGTGTATTATTTTATGATTGGTGGGTCTCGTCTGTCTTTAAATAACAATACAACAATTTTAATGATTTTACCATTACCATTAGATAATTTAGTTATGTCAGAATATCACATTCTATATTAGATGGTGGAATAAAAATCCCAGAAGTGATTAAATTGCTGATTTCTTTGCATTTCCAAAGTGAAAACTTTTTAAAGTTTTACTTCAGTTTTTACTTTAAGCCTACCAAGTGTAGCTTCCAGTCACATATGTACTGATAATATGTTGTGATAGATCATACACATATGTAAATAATTTGACATGTTAATTGCAGATTAATGCTGAAAGAATAATTTAATATCAATCAAGGGAATGAATAGACATTTGCTGCAAGTAGAGGCATCATCCTACTCAAGGTTTTAGCGCCACCAAGTGGTGATTTGATTGTAAAGTTGAAGGTTGATGATGTGTGTGAACAAACCAGCAAAGTCAAAGAAAAACTGACCTCAAAAAGGACTTGCAGACCGGGTAATCTTTCTCAAACTGCTACATTTATATTTGTGTGACACATTTTTAGCCCAATATACTATATATTAAACATTTGGAGTAATGAAATTTCCCTGTAATTCCTTTGTAGCTTCTCCATCTCATTAATATTGTGACCTTAGGCCTACACTGTCACCACCACTCAGTTTAAAAAAAACCTACAAACAAATACAGCCTCATGCATGTAGTAGGCTACTCATTGCAGCAGTGTTGTATTAGAGGTTATGTTTATTTACATTAGTTTTATTTAGGTTTATACACAGTCTATGACCTAAACGTGTGTTGAAAACCTTTATATACGACGGAAAGAACACTAGAACTACCGTATTTTCCCCCGTCGGCAGTGCCATAGTTACCATGGCAACGTTTGTTGTCAAACACCACTGCTCACTCTAACTTAGCAGCCTGTTGCTAAACACATTTACTTATCTTTTATCTTAATACAACTGCAGTAACCACCATAATGTCAAAGTATAAGGTAAAGAGAAAGCTTGGTGCGCACATTTTATGTCTTGACACAGAAAGCCTTTCTGTGTCATGGTAATATATGTGGAAGTGATAGAGGTTCATTTAGCCCGTGCTAGCCGAATTCTGTATCTAAGTTCATGATAAGAAGACCTCTGTTCGTGGTTGTGCTAAACTCTATCTGGTTGGAAGAATTAGTTCCAAGTAGGTTAGTTGAATGTAAAGGTAACTTCATACATGAGAGGCACAAACTGGGGCTAGGTTAGTGTTGGCTTGTAAACTTAGCTAGTAATAAGGAAGCCAGAGGAGATGCTAACTGAGAAAAAAAAATAGACTGTGTACTTCAGATCATTGGGTTTGAACCTTGGTTTGCTTTCTTCACCTTTGCAGACATCTGGATACAAAGGTTCATATGACTGTGGCAAAAACGAGGAGCGGTGAGTGTTGATTTAAGTTGGCTGTGAACAGTTATTAACAAGTACTGGTAACAATTATTATGTTGCAATGACTCCTCAGGGAGGGAAGAAGTTGTGTGCGTTACAAATGTGGCCTACTCAACACCATACAGGATGTCCTGCGCCAAAGACCAGGCTGGGTTGAAGTCAAAGAGTGAGTAGTGTTGTCTGTTTGTCATCACACCAACATCTTTATTTAATTTATTGACTTGAATATGTTATCTGTTGTCTTTCTCACAGTGATGGAGAATGGGATTTCAATTGGTGTGATGTGGGCTGGCTCAGGGAGAATTTTGATCATTCTTACATGGAGGAACATGTAAGGATAAACCACTTTCGCAACCATTATGAGGTGAGGTAGCATTAATCTAGCATGCAACAAGAAACTGGTGGTTTTAGTAGGAATAAGCATACATCATTCAAATCAACAGTCATGTAGAATTTTCTGTCTTTTATGTTACAGCTGACTCGCAAAAACCTCATGGTGAAAAACCTCAAAAGATACAGGAAAAATCTTGAGAGGGACATTGGCCTCATGGAGGCTTCCAAATGTGATTTTTTCCCCTGCACCTTTGCACTGCCCAGTGAGTATCATCTGTTCGTAGAGGAGTTCAAAAGGAGCCCTGGCAGCACCTGGATCATGAAGCCGGTTAGCTAAAGTACACTACAGATGTAATAATGTGCAATAACAATAATAATAATAATAATAATAATAATTATCTTTAATGATCTTTATTAACCTGACCCCAGATATCTGAGTAACTAAAATTGAGTTTGCACCTAATTGAATTTAAATTCATGAGAATTAACTGGTATCTTTATTTAGGTTGCAAAATCTCAAGGGAAAGGCATTTTCTTGTTCAGGAAACTGAAAGACATCATGGATTGGAAGAAGGTAATGTGTACTGATTTCATCAAGGAATTGGATGCAAAAATAAATGACTAAAACACACACACACACACACACACACATACACACACACACACACACACACACACACACACACACATATTCAGATAGATGATAGTGTTCTCCCACAGGATGGCACCCGCTCAGAGGAACAGAAGGATGCAGCTCAAGTGGAAAGCTATGTGGCACAACGCTATGCTGGTAGAGGTTGTGGTGTTTTAGTATTTATTTTTGCATCCAATTCCTTGATGAACATCAGTACACATTACCTTCTCAATCCATGATGTCTTTTCAGTCCTGAAAAGAAAATGCCTTTCCCTTGATTGATGCGTTGCAACGTAAGATGTAAGATCACCAGTTAATTCTTCGTCGATGTTTAACTATTAAATTCCAATTAGGTGAGCAAAAACTCATTTTATACTACACAGATATCGGGGGTCAGGTTAATAAAGATCATTAAAGATAATTAATTAATTATTATCTATTATTAATTATTGTCTATGCACATATATTACATCTGCTATTGTACTCTGTACTATGGTGCTTGCTTGAACCCCACAGACCAGGTGCTGCCAGGGCTCTTTTGACAGACTCCTTACGAACAGCTCATAGATGATATCTACTGGGCAGTGCGACAGAATAGGTGTTGCAGGGAAAAAAAATCACATTTGGAGCTCCGATGAGTGCCAATATGCGTCTCCTCATCTCAGATTTTTCCTTGTATTCTTGAGTTATGTTCACCCAATGGGTTTTGCGAGTCAGCTTGTAAGGAAAAAGACAGAAAATTCGACATGCTGCTTGATTTGAATCGATGTTATGCTTAATTTCCTGCACTAATACCGACCACCAGTTGCTAACTCTGTAAGCCCAATGCTAGATTAATGCTACCTACCTCATAATGGTTCGAAGTGGTTGTGATCCTCTGTCTACACACTCGATCAGATAGGACATAACAATTCTCGGAACTGCAGGCCACCAGCTATAAAGGTATAGGGCCGACATCACATTTCCATCCACTGTCTGAAGTACTAAGCATAAACAATACTGATAACTATATAAGCATAAATATAAGAGTCGATGAGCCGCGTCTGACGTGTGAACAACGAGACAACATCACTCACTCTTATTGGGACTCAACCCAGCCTGGTCTTTGGCGCAGGAACAGCGTGTTGGTGTTGCAGATAGGCACATTTGTAAACCATCACTCACTTCTTCCCATGCCCACTGAGGAAGCTCATTTTAGCAACATAAATAGTCATGTTTCACCCAGTAGCTCTGTAATAACTGTTCACAGCCACTAAAACAACCATCACCGCTCTCAAGCTTTTTGCCACAGTCATATGCTTTGTATGCCAGATGTCTGCAAACGGTGAAGAATCAGCAGGCACCGGCTTCTTACCATAGTGTGAAGTACACAGACGTCTATTTTTTTTTTCTAGTTTAGCATCTGCTCTGGCTTCCTTATTATAGTCTAAGTTCTACAAGCCAACCACTAACCCTCAGCCCCATTTTGTGGCCCTCTCGATGTATGAAGTTACCTTTCATTTCAAACCTAACCTACTGGAACTAATATCTTCCCACCCAGATAGAGGTTAGCACAACACCGAACAGAGTCTTCTTCATCATGAGAACTTAGATACAGAATTCGGATAG
>NW_019174311.1:3099508-3172423 GCF_002260705.1 Seriola dumerili | reverse complement strand
ACACACACACACACACACACACACACACACACACATATTCAGATAGATGATAGTGTTCTCCCACAGGATGGCACCCGCTCAGAGGAACAGAAGGATGCAGCTCAAGTGGAAAGCTATGTGGCACAACGCTACATCGAGAACCCCTACCTAATTAATGGTAATAAACTGAATAGAAAATGCATGTTGTTGTAAATCTCATTCTGGACATTTGTCAAATGTTGTAGTTCAGTTTTATTTTTATTTTTTCTTCACAGGCAGGAAATTTGATCTGAGGGTCTATGTGCTGGTCACATCAGTACGTACTGAACATTGTAAATGACAATATTTCATACAGATTGTATTTTTCTCTGCTTCCATATATGACTACGTGTGCTTGTGTGCATGTGTGTTTCAGTATGTTCCCTTGAAGGCCTGGCTGTATCGAGATGGCTTTGGCCGCTTCTCAAGCACCCGCTTCTCTCTTAGCAGTATTGATGACAAGTGTATCTGTTTTTTGGTGTTGTAACATTTTGTCACCATTTATTTGAGTGTTGTAACACTATGTGATAGTTTGATTCTGAATTTTTAGTACCAACAATTCCCTTAACAAGTTGAGCCTTTGTCTAATGAAATATTCAAGCAAAGTCAGTTTTAAATAGCCCGGTTTGACCTAATTTCTGAGGCTGTTATTCCTAATTTTGTCGCTTTCATCCACATCCCTGCGGAAGGCATGATTGCATCATTTAAGTTCCCAAATTCTCCTTAGTGCTTCTTCTCAGATATGCATCTCACCAATGTGGCTGTTCAAAAGACAGCACCTGACTATGATCCTGAAAAGGTGTGTAATTCAAGAACCTCAAAGAATAGGTGATAGATTGTGTTATATTTAACTAATTCTATCTCTTCTTTTTTTGCTGCATTGTTTTATAGGGGTGTAAGTGGCAGATGCAGCAGCTTCGAAGATACCTGACTGCCAAACATGGTAGAGAGATGGTAGAAACCCTGTTTAAAGAGATGGATAACATCTTTGTTCGCAGTCTACAGAGTGTACAAAAGGTCATTATAAATGATAAACACTGCTTTGAGCTCTACGGGTATGACATTCTACTGGATCAGAACCTCAAACCGTAAGTGCTCACACATATCGTGTACACAAGTCAATAAGGGGCATCACTCAGTATACATTTTCACTTGTAAACATGCACTACTAAGGCATGCATGCTCACAAATAAGCAGAGAGAAACACATGCACAGACAAGCAAACACAGCACACATTACGTGACTTGCCATCATGGATGCTTCAAAACAAAGCTGTAAATCTGCCACAAACAACCATGTGTGAAAGACAACTCTCCACAGCATATCTGAAAAACTGACAGGTGTGCAATAATCCCACTGTAAATAACACACACACTAATGACAGTGTTTGTCTCCATTGCATATATTGTAACATTCATTCACTTAGATGTGCCTAACATACAATCTTTTATCATACTTCTCGTTCATCGGTCTAATGCCAGCTGAAAATGGTATGTAAATGTTTGGTGAATGTTATCACCTTCAATCTCTTTGCAGGTGGTTAATTGAGGTGAATGCCTCTCCGTCACACACGCCCAGTAGTCAAGAGGATTACGAGATGAAGTGCAGACTGCTGGAAGACACTTTGAATGTTGTTGATATGGAGGGAAGGTAAAGGCCTCTTTCTCACCAAGTGTTTAACTTTGTCTGTGTCTCTATTCATTATAGACATCACATTCTTTATTGATATTCACTAATTTGTAAAAATTTGGAAGCCTAATCTTTTGAGCTCATTCATGGCATATTTGAAAGTGAAGACCTTTAAGAAAAACTTTATAACAATAGCAACAATAAACAATTCTCCTCAGATCACAAGGTGAATGGTAATCAACAAAAAGATGAGTTCCTCTTTTCTCTCTCTTTCACACTGCTGCTGGGTTCTAATTAACTTTGTTTTTCCTCATTAGGCTGACGGGCAAGGAGAAAAGAGTGGGTGGCTATGATCTGATGTGGAACGATGGGCCAGTCTATAGAGAGGATGTCAACCTAGAAACATTTGCCAGTTCATGTTTCACTGCCAACACACATTTAGGTAATCAAACTGGGAAAACTTTTTTTGAGGAAACAAAAGCCCCTGTTTTCGAGATAAAAAAAGTGCATGTAAAGTTCTGACAAATATCCTTAAGTATACATGCAGTTAAGACTATGGTATTTGATCATGTGGATATGTGGAAAAGCCTTTATCATTACTAGTATTACTAATTACTGCAAATATATGCTTGTTCTTTGTTGCAGGGTGTGTGAATGACAGAGAGAAGCAGCTTCGCCGACTACTTAAACCATTTCCAGGCCAGAAGAAGATGGAATCACGCTCCTGATTACTACATCCTGTACCCTAGTAGTTGGTGTGCAAAACTTTGTCATAATGGCAGCTTGTAGGTGTGTGTTTTTGGGAGTAGACAGGCTCTAATTAACATAATTATAATTTTTTTTAAACATTAGCTATACTTGCTTAATTAGTTTCTATGATGATCCAACCTTGGTTAAAATCTCAATATGCAATGTAATGAAAAAGACATTTTCTTAAAACTACTGCAAACCTTGTCATACTTAATTGCTTCTTCAAAGAGAAGTATTCTGGCATCAAAGTGTTTTGCTAGTTAATGCAGTAGTTTGCATGATTTAATGACCATGAGTCTAGCTAGTTATGCTTGGGATTTTAGCAGTGTGTCAGTAATAAAGACAGTTGTGAGTTCTGTAAATTCTCTTAAGGTGCTCCTGAGAATGACCAACAGATAATGTCCCTTGTGTGCAAAACATTTATTTCTATGCCTTACAAATACTTGCATTCAACATTGAGAAAATACGTACCACAATCTTTCTGCGTGCCTGTCAACATAGTGTACACATAAATAATAACATTGCCACTCCTGGCCCCTTATCTATGGCTTTGATACTTTACATGAATATTAAGTAAAGAGGTGCAATCTGAATACATATCACATCATTTACATTGATGAAGTGTTTTCATGAATCATTTGCACGTAGTACATCACAAGAAACACATAAGACACTAATGTAAACACAGTGTTCTGCAGACTTTAAATGTTGTTAAAGCCTAACAGCTATGATGTGTTGAAATTCCACTGAATCCTCAGAATGACCAATGGTACAGCATCAGTAGACATAAAGTTACATTCAGCTCTTTTACTAAATGTTTTCTTTTTGTGCATGATAATTTAAACATAACAATGACAATGATGAATACATGTCAGCCACAACACTTTTCATAAATATAACTATGGTATATAAAATTTGGAAAAATATGCATTTACATTCTTAGCAAACATTACACCATCTTCAATGATATAAAGAGCTCAGCTCTATGCAAAATACAGTTTATTATCAGACTACAATTCAAGCTGTTCAAACATGAAAAGCCCTTGTAACCAAAAATGTAAATCCATTGCACAAATATATCTGGAATAAATGACATTACTGAGTACACTACCACTTATTGCACCTCCTTCTTTTCAGCCAAAAATGCTTTAACTGAACATGTGTCTTAAAACATGAGGCACCAAAGAAAAGATAAAAAGCAACATCAAGTAAAGTAAGAGCAATGAAAACAAATACATTCCTACATCAACTCCACTAGTAACGGCTACAGTTGTATCTGATGACTAAAATGTAATGATGTATTAAACTTCACTATGGATTACTTATGCTGAAAGATGTCCGACAGTACAATGGATGCTTATTTTCTGCCTACTTCAACATTAGTAGCACACTAAGAGATGCAGTGTTGCAGTGCAAGAGTTCAGTTTAATACATAGAAGCTGTGTTGTTAGAGTCCTAGTAGTGTTTCTGTTCATGACGAATCTTCTGTCAAAACACAGTCTGACTATATAATTACTGTACATTTTAAATGAAATGCAGAGTGTATAATTCTGTCCTATTTAGGTGTGATATATGTTATTTTATCTCTAGTCTACCTGCTCAATTTCTGACAGTTTTCAAGGCTGTACACTGACTGATTTAGACTGCTGTACGACAGTTAGGACATGTTAGTATTACACAGATTACACAGAAAGCAAGCATAGGTTCAAGCTCCTAAGTAACCACTCAGTAAAGCACTAAGCTGAAGGTCTATAGGGGTTACTTTGCAACAAAGTGCACATTTTTTGTTTTGCCATTCTGCTTACTACTAAGCGTTGCTTTGGAGAGCGACTGCGGCTCTTTAGCAGCTCTTTTCATGGCAGTTTTAGAGGCCTGCCCCCCTGCCTCTGTCCTCTGCCAGTCCTTCTCCACTCTCTTGGAGGTGATGACCTCTCTCTTACTTGCAGCAAAAACACGTTTCTCTACACCGGCTGTTTTAATGCCACCAGACTCCTTTTTAACATCTGTCTCAGAGTTAGCTCTGACGCGGCTTTTCCTCACCTGACCTCTACAGTTTGGGTTAGATTCCGGGGGTTGCTTTCGGGCATTGCCTGCAGCCTGCATGTGCCTGATATGACTCCTTCCAGCTGATGGACTAACTGGGGTCTGGGCTCCACCTCCACCCCCGCCTTGTCCACCTGGGCTCCTACCTTCTGTGGAGGGTGCTCGGGTCTCACTGCTGCTCCGCTTCGCTGGCGCCCCAGGTCTGGCTCTGCGCTCCAGCAGTGGGCTAAGCCGTGAGTGGCGTTGGTAGGCATAGGCAGAGCAGCTTCCATTGCACATCGGGTAGCGAATGTGACAGTGAGGGCAAACTGGAAATCTGGAGAGGTGGTGCTGAGTTGAGGCAGGTGATGGGGGGTTATTGACAGGTGCAAATGGGAAGGCTCTCTGGCTTTGGCGCAGCCCTTTAGGGGAGTTGAGTCGGGATGGTGGAGCTGTGTGAGGTCTGGGTGGGTGAGCTGTTGTAGCAGAGGGGAAACCCTGTGGCCTTGGACGACTCCCAGGGGGACGGCTGCTCTCCGCTTGCACTGTTTGGATCTGGAGCCACTCCAGCTGCAGCAACCTCTCCAGGTACTTCTCTAAGGGCCCTACAGGCTTGGGCCGGGGGGCGCCACGGCCTTCTGTATGAAGGAACACTGCCAGCTGTCTCAGACTCCAGCTGTTGAAGGGAGGAGGCAGAAAGTCTTGGTAACTATAGATGGGTTTTTCACTCTCATCGTCATCACCCAGATTCCCATGGGGTCCTGGGAAGTCTGGGGGAAAGTCATTAGTGTTGATGACCTCGGCCCGGAGGTTGAGGTGAGGAGGGGTGCAAGGGGTACAGGGAGAGGGCAGCACAGGCAGCCTCTCAGAATCTGACAGATCACTGGCACTGTCAGTGTCATCATCCTTCTGGTTGTAGTGCTGCTGTAGTGCCTCTGGGGTGGGGGCTGGGGAGTGTGTTAGGGGGTGTGCTGGCATGTGTCGTAGCCCTGATATTGGGGAGAGAGGCAGGGAGAGGGCTCGCCGATTTTTTCCCATCCCCCCACGATTCGGCAGTAGCTCGTTGCTGCATTGTGACATCCGCTGATTTTCTTGCTTTTCCTCTTTCCTCTGCACAGATGAGGGTTTGCGGAATTGAGGTCTCAAATCCCCTTCTTCTTCAGGGCTGTAAAGAGAAAGACACGTGTAAGGAAAAGCTGTTGGGGATTTGGGGATTTACTGTAGCCTACTTGAATTAAAAGCATTCAGTGAGAATGTGCTCCCTTCTTCACACATACCTGGAGAGTTTGCTTGTATTCCGTGTAGTGCCAGATTTGACCCTACCACCTTTTGACTGTGCACCCTGTACAACAAGGCAGAAATCGTTAGTTTTATGAAGAATGTCTCTCTTTAGCTTTACTACTTTGCCATTCACTCACCTTCTGCATTGTTGTCACTGTGTCCTTATCCTGACCTGGTCCTGGTGGGCCATTTTTCAGTTGCCCCACTGCTTTCTTCATCTTGTTACCTTTCTTTGAACTGTGGAAACATGATATCGGTTTGTCAGGCTCGTCTCGAACCAGTGTCTGAGACAAAACATGACAAGTTCAATTTCATCTTAAACGTATTCACTGTAAAATCAGGCATACCTGGGTACTGGTCCGCTATTTTCAGTATTTTTTACCCGAATCTTCTCTTTGGAAACGACGCGTTTCAGTGTCGTGGATGCTGTGCGCTCCTGCATTATGGGCCCCATGTTGCAGGTCGCCAGGGGGGATGTTGTTTTGAGTCCTGCACAATGAAATGATACGGTAGCTAAAGAACCCAACCGACATCTCGGATCAGATACTCTATTCTGAGAATGAGGCTAAAAACACCCATTTTCGCAAAAGTGCTGCAATGCATCATGCGCAGATGTCGACAGTCGGTTCTTCACTGCAGGTTAAACTCGTCCTTGTGTTTGTCGTCGACCCGCCTCGCTGTTTGAAAAACAATTGAGCGAGTACTTTAATGTATTGTTGAAAGCAGACGTATCTGTTCTTCGACTGTCATCTTTCTCGCCATTAAAATTTCAAGACGGTCAAACACCGCATACGCTTTGTTTGGCTCGCCGTCCCAGTCAGATTGGTTTGTTTACCTGCTGCTCTGACTGGCTCGCAGCTTGCGTCGAAGTCTCGAAGTGAGCATCAGAGGTGCATCATGGGACTTGAAGTGCAGACATGCCAGTCGCTCTTTCAAATGAAATACGCGAACGCTCTCTGATGAGTTCACTTACTACTTATAAACAGTTGGTACGGTTAGGGGAAAAGTCACGTCTGTGTTTGAAGAAAGAAGCTAAAAGTAATGCGCACAACAGTAGCTGTTAATTTTGAGTTACTCTATCTCCCACGCGACGTCAGTCATGTTCTGGTCAGTTTGCAGCTTCCTACTTGCTGCGCGCATGTTAGCAGATCTCCATCGAGAGCACGCTACAAACATATACGTGCTGGACAGTTATGAAGGTGGCTACTGATTACAGATCATATGATGTGATTGCGGCCAATAGCGGAGACTCCATGACGCACGGAAACGCGCAGCTCTAATAAATACTACTTTAAATGGAGGATCAAGCAGGCTTCACCCTGCAGCTTAGACGTAACTAACGCTTCATATCTTTACATGGTGAGATGATGTCAGCGTCTAATTTTGTTGAAGCATATTTCAGTAATCCTACAACAGTTCAGACAGAGGGAGAGAGAGAGAGAGAAATAAGCTGTATGCCATCAGGCCAGGCACGTACTCCCAGAGTACACGCCCACTCTCTTTCCTGCAGTGACTGTTTCTGCCTTGAGAAATTTACAACAACGAAATTGCTGTTCTCTTAGATTTGCAGCACACCACCATGCAGTTTTAGGTAAAAAAGGAGTACACTAATGTTATATCTGGGACATTATGCATTTGCTTAAAGTGCATTTTAGGGATGAATGTGACATAATACTAATAAATTATGCTTCATAACTTTCTTTACAGGCAAGCAGGTCACCAGTTCTTGCAGAACATGGATAAAGGGTGGTTTATTGGACACCAAAAGATTCCCTCTTCACAATCTGAGCAGCAGATGTCCAGCTCTTACAGCGGCGTCTCAAGGCCCTGCATGACTATCAACTTGACTGAAATACTTCAAGCTGACAAACCTAATGTAGTGAAGAAGCCAATTCCAATCCGCCCCCCAAGCTCTAGAGTCCCTCCACTAAGAGACAAGGAATACCACCGCAGTCTCTCCTGTGAACCCACGCCTAAACCAATCATCCGACAACGGTCACACTCTCTGCCTTCCACCACACAGAAGAAGAAACAATGTAGAAATGTTGGTGTGCGGTTTGTTGACTCTTTGGGCCTCGACCTGGAAGACATCAGGCTTTTCAAATCTGGAGAGGATCCCTTTGTACCACATCATGTAACCTTTAGATTGTTGATGGGTGCTGAGTTGGCAGATGGAAGGCATTTGGAGATTTCTTTGCCATACATGAAGCCGTTTTTTTCCCAACAACCTGGCGACCAGCCAGGATTCCTGCATCGTCTCCGTGAGCAGAAAGTGTGTCTGGAGAGGGTCTTGTGTTTTGAACTGGGTGTTATTGGAATCACCCAGGTCATCAATTTGGACTTTGAGAAGGACGTCACAGCTCGCTATTCATTTACAGAGTGGAAGAGCTGCACAGAAACGAAGGCGTCATGGGTGTCTACCATCACCAAGACCTGGGAAGGGGGAGGGGACAAACTCAGTTGTGATACATTTCGTTTCCACCTGCCTGTTCCTCCTTTCCTGCAGCCAGGAGCAGAGCTAGAGTTTGCCATTCAATACAAAGTCTGTGGGGCTGAATACTGGGACAACAATGATGGAGAGAATTATAAGTTAGTTTGCCATAACTACAAGCTCACTGTGCCCAAAGAATGTGAGGATAGCATGGTGCACTTCATCTAGGATGCTGACTAAAGATAGAAGAAACCTATTAGAAGCACTTTATGACTGTTGTCAGAAAGACCTGCTACAAAATATATAACTGCATTGTCATATAATGTTCATTATGTTAGACTAATGCTAAAAGAAGAATTTTTGAATCAGGTCAGATTCAGTGTTAACTGTTAACTTAGGCAGAGCGAAAATTACAAACACTAGTGCTCTTAATGCCTGATGCTCACTTTAGTGCCACAGTTTTACTTTTGTGATTTCTTTTTAAAAAATGCAAAGTAATATTCACTTTTCCTTGCTATTTAAATAAAAAAATGCACTTTTATGTAGAATCAACCAATGGTGATGACACCCACTGAGTGATATAAATATTCAGCAATTCAGTTTTCTTCCAGCTGCATATTTGACATAGAAAATAGTTTTATATAATGCAGGAATTTGGTCTGCTGATGAACCATTTTGCTTTGTATTCAGAGTTTATTTTTGAGTCAAATGTTGTCAAATGTCAACACCATGCAATAGATACAATTTTAATGTCTTATAATGAATAAGAAATGAATGCTTATTTTGTTAAACAATAAAGCAAAATTGCACATAATGTTCAACTTGTATTATTATGTATTTGTATTGTTTATATTCGTATTAAGCTGAAGCCCTGCCTCGTCTTCTAGCTACCCTTTACTACCTTCTGTGACTTGTAGCATTCTTTTATCAGTCTGTCTGAAAAACTATTCAGAACATATCCTTAGTAACAAAATATTTAAAACATTATGTGTTTTTTTTATGTTTTCAGCTCAATTGGAATACTGGGTGATTTGAGGTAAATTGGAACAATTCTTTGGTAAAGCTCTCTTTATACTGTAGAGGTTTGTCCAGTGTTGAGGAGCATTGAACTACATGCAATTGCATTAGTAGTTTAACTACATTTATATGTGCACAGAGATCCAAATAAATTACTTTTTTTTTTTTTTTGCCATTTTTGTATAGTTAACTACTGAAACTACAAACAGTTTTGGGCCACAAAAGTAAAGGAATGTTTTTGTTTTGTTTTGTTTTTTTTATTTTAACATTGCTTCTCTAATGTAATTGGGTCTCAATTGATTAGACCCTCCCCCTTTTTCTTTCATCCTGACCACTGTTAGACAGTCACCACCGCACACTTGACCTTTGTGCCTGTGTAAAAGCCAAGAGAAAGATTTGCTCAGTGCTCACACAGCTACATCATCATACATACATCACCTCCTAAATCTCAGCCTGAGAACAAATCATAATGGCCACACTAAGTTATTGTATAAAAAACCAAAGCTGACATTTCAGTTCTTTCCCTTGAATTAGCATTAAACTTAAACTGAATGGCATTTTTGCTGGCATGTTCCTTTTTTTGTACTATATTTTGTCATATTTTAAAGTGGTTTTCTTTTCATTTGAACAGGTCCTAGTCAACATACTTGCAGTGAAATCACCCCATCACACACTTCATCTGTCGATCTCTCCTGCAATAGTGCAACCTTATGGTTGAGTGGGACACTTTTTGGTAAATTGGAAATTTACTTGAGCATTAAAACTTATAACGCATGTGAACAAACAATGCAAAAATCTTCATTCAGATATCTAATCCAAATTTCATCAATATATTCATTTCGCTTCATATTCAGCACATCTGTATTCAGCTGTGAAGTACACTGCTACTGAATACAATAGATTAGAACTCAGCATGGTAGTTAGATGGAAATGGATAGTAAACTGTAAAAAGTGATTATTTCATTGAAATAAAAGTGGTAATATTGTCGTTTCATTACGAATAATTTATCAAACAATAACTTCAAAGGTTGTACAAAACGCCTTGCCTTAAAAATAGAAGATTCGACCTAGAATTGGACAGTTAAATATGCCATGTTTCACATGTTTCACCTTTCCCAGAACAAGTGATGATTGAGAGGTTCCGGTGAGTTTTGCAAAGTTAAGGGGGCTCATTCATTCAAGGACACTAGAGGAGACTGTGGTACGTTAGATGTCCCGCCATGCGCTTGCGTGATGAACGTAAAGACTTCGCGCGTTTCGAGCCGGGCCAATGAAAAACTGTCAAAAACGTATTCGGTATCATGCTCTGTCATGTTTTGTGCTAAATTTGACAATACAGTAAATAACTTTAGAAGAACAGTACAGTAAGTAACGTTAAAATCTGAAAACTGTTTAAAATAATTTCAGTCAAACGATTTTAGTTATTCAGTGGCCACTGACGGTTATGGTCGAAAAGTAGTGTTAGCTAGGAGAGTTGACTTTAGCTAGCGTTATGTCAAGCTAACCGTCCCGGAGTAGCTTTAAATTATGGAGAGATGAGGTTGTCAGCTATGTTGGCCTTCACCTATAGCAGGAAGCTTTACAGCTTTATAGCTTTATATACATATATATATATATATATATATAATATATATATATATATATATATATTATATATATATATATATAATTCCTGTTCAAATGGCGTTAAGATTGACAGGTTGATTGTAATTTTACTTTACAGTCATTCTGAAGACGAAGTGGCAGTAAAGCTGTTCCTCGTAAGGAAGAATGGCACCGGGTCAGGACACACAGGTGAGAATACAATCCTTAAACAACCTAGTTTACCAACATTACTGTCATTTAAAGTAATCATTATTAATTTTTTGTCGGTGAAGTACTGTAACGGTAAAAAGTAAAGTATGATTAACCATTTTCATGCGCAGCTGGAGAAAGTCATCGATGAGGTGTTAAAGAGTGGGGATGTCCACGCACTGGATGTATTCTTGCAAAGGGACATATATGAAGTGACCCTCATGAAATGTTCCAAACAGTTTCTCTCCAAATTGGATAAACTTGTCTGCAGGGTAAGATGCGGCCCAGCACACTCACTAACTAACATGGCATGATTCCCTAATGTTTGTAGGTTTAATGAAACCATGTCACTGTTTATGTAGTGCTTGGATCAGAAAGATTCCAAATCAGCCAGTTTGGGTCTTACTGTGGTCTACAAATGTGGGGAAAAACTGAAACTACCTGGCGTCGGTCAAGGGCTGTCAGGAGTAATATGTCAAGGCCTGATCCAGAAGATAAGTATACATCTAATATTTATGGGGACACAGTGTGTGAGTGCTGTATAAAGCAAAAGTACATAGTTGTTTATTGAACCTGGTTTATGCACATGGTGCAGTGGTTCGAGAAATGTAGGAAACTGTGGATCCAGTGTGGCCCGCAGTGGAATGAGCCTTTGTACAACCTTTCTGAGGACTTCTTTGATGCCCTAACGGTGAGCTAATGTCTAACAGTAAAACAGATTTTGTATGATAAAAAATTCATGCTTGTGTCTAAAATGTAACACTGTTTTCTTCCCTCTCTGTTACAGGTTGTTCATGAAGCATGCAAAGAGGGTACGCTTATACATTTTTTCTTTATTTGTATTCAATCCTCAGTATGTGTGTTTCATCTTCAGTTTGTCTTTTTTGGGATCTAGGTGGAAATTGTAACTAACATGCGTAAACTTCATTATTTATCCAACAAAGTGCAATCTTAAAGTTGCAGTATTATTTGAGAGTTCTTGGTTTCTTCCACAGTTAGGGAGAGTGTTAGATTGTCCTCACACTAGAGTCTAAATGTGTGATTCTGATCCAACTATCCCAGTTGCCTGAGAGCACTGTCAAATCGTTTGCTATTAACATTGTTTTGAGGTAATTGTGTTCCTCATGGACAGAAAGATTGGAGAAACATATTTAGGTGAAAGATAATTAGCATTTAGCATAGAAGAAAAAAAAAACATATCAAAGCTTAAATTTCCATACTTTCATGATGAATCTTAGTATTTAAGAGAAAATGTTGTCTCTATTCAGAGAATTACCCATGTATGTTGTTTACAGGAACATACAAAATCACAGAATCCTTCCTGTATGCTCTTGGTCAATTGGGAGTGGACCCCAGAATCTACATCCTGATCCGGAAAGAGGTTGGAAATGATTTTATTAACTACATTGTTTGAGTACCATTAAAACTGTGAGTCAGGTGTTTCTTAAATGAACTTGCTGATAATGTTCTAACAGGCAATTCGTAAATTCAACTTAATTCTGGACAAAATCCCAACGGAGCTTAAGAAAGAGAGGAAGATCCTAACATCACAGGAGGCCTCAGACATCATGTATGTCTTGGTAGTTTCCTCATAGCAAGGAATATTATTACTCATTTTTCACAATATCCACACACTGTTGAACTTTTGATTTTTCATATTTCTACAGGATCAAAGTGGCTGGTCAGATATTGGAGGGTGGTGGTAAGTGTTTTATGAGTAATACAATCTCTCTTTTCTTTACCCAGAACCATACGTAGACACAAAAAATTTACAATACAGTCTGTTTGTGTCAGATTATGACTTGCAGACAGCCCTGATGGAAGCACTGTGCAGAATGGCCACTCCTGACCAAAGGAAGGAGATGGCAGATCGGTGGTTCAGCATGGAGCATGTGGCCAGTGCCTTTGCCAAGATCCGTGATGCAGAGTTTGAGACGGTAAAATCATGCAATTAATCTCATTAGCATTTACATTTTGGTGCACTACTGTGGCAATTACATATAAATGTGTAACACAGTAAATGTGTAACACAACAAATATGTGTGATTTCAGGATTGTCGCAAGTTTCTGAACTTGGTGAATGGGATGCAGGGAGACAGGAGGAGGTACATACATATCGTACCTCAGTGTTTCCTAAGACATGATCTGGGGAACATGAGGGGTCATTAGGGTTGGCGTTCAAAAGAGGGATATTTCAATTCAACTGCTATTTCACACCCATGACTCTCACACAGTGATAGAATGAATAAGAATGACTGTTTTGTTTATAGTTCTACCTCTTCGCCTAGTGATAACAAGAATTCCTAGACTGAAATGTTTAATTCTGTTTTATTAAATCCTCTAAATATATGCAGTATTTGTGGGTTCTTGACAAAGGTAGGGAACATACATTGCTGAAGACAGATGCACATGACTGAATATCGATGTTCTCTCTGTACTGTAGAGTCTATTCCTACCCTTGTTTGGAGGTTTATCTGGACAAGTATGAGGTCAGTATCAACAGGATTTCTATGAATCAAGTAATGTGAGAGAAAAAAAACAGAATTTGAAACTAAAACATTAGTGAATGTCCAATGTTACATAGAAACAAGTACAGATTCTCTCTGTCTGGGCCTGACTGCACATTCAGTACAAGAAGACAATAATTTAGAAAGATGCTTTTGCCTTCTTCATACAATTAACTGCATGTAAGGTGGAACATCACAATCCATCACGCACTCCTGAATTTATTAGTAGGTGTGTTGAAAGGCTTGTGGTTATGTTGTCAGCTGCTGATGCCAGCGGATGAGAAGCTGGACGAATTCTGGATCGACTTCAACCTTGGCAGCCACAGCATCTCCTTTTACTTCTCTTTGGCTGATGGAGAGATGCAGGTACCTCAAGATTAATAGTCTATTTGAAAAGTGCTGCATAACTTTAATTATATTTACATGATCAACAGGAGACATCTGTTACAGTCTAACGTAGAGTGGTTTCTCCTTCATGTAGGAGGGACAGTGGGAAACAATATGTATCAGTGAGAATGAAGTCCAAAGTTACACTGTGACAGGTAATCGAAGCCAGGTGTATCCTTTAAGTATTTGCTTGTGTGTGTGTGTTTGTGACTACTGTATAATACAATGGGTTTTTTATCTATAGAGGAGGGCAAGAGAAAGGTATTGCAATTAAAACTGTCCGAGGTGGTGGTCGTTGGTGGAGTCGAAGGATCGAATCTTACCATCCACTTCAGCTCCTCCCTGGACATCCTGCAGGCTGCTCGTAGTGTCTACGGACACAGCAAAAACAAAGTAGGCCATGGCTTATTCATTCCAACCTTTTGGTCACAATGTCTGTAGGAATATTTATATGTTTTTTTTTTTTGTTACACAGAGATACATAAGAAGTAAAAGTGAGAGGTACAATAATGGCATTGAGAAGAACTTGGCATTCTGTGAAAAAAAGGTTTTGACACTTGGCTTAATTCGTTTTTTTTTAGTTTTAACAGTTCATAGTGATTAAACACTACCTTGTTTGTTTCAGTTTTTATCAGTTTGAAGATTTACATGCTCTTCCTGTCAGGGCTTTGTAGGAAAGATGGGCACATCTGTGGTGAAGACTACAGTTAAAATCATAATGGAAGAGAACAACTCCCAGGTAAGAAATGGTCTGTTAACATAATGCTTTCAGTATACAGCTATAATGATTAATGTGGTCATTACAGATACCAAATTATATTGAACTGGTGATGGTTGGGGTAGGTGAACCATTTATGTGATTGGCTCAAGTCAGGTTTGAGATAGGCTCAGATTAAATTGTCTGAATATATGGTGTAAATTATGTTCAGTAACTGCGACATGGCTACAAAGAAAACATTATATGGGCTAGTGGTTGCCAGGTCTTAGTAATGAGTTTTACATTAATGTGATATTGTGTCAGAAGTGCTTTAAACATTTTGAAAGCTTTGTAAGTGCAAATTACCATTGCATTGCAGCTGTGAGATGTTTCTGTGCTTGTACTGCATGCTTTTCTCTATGGAGGTTGTTCCAGAGAGCCAGGTCTCCCTTGGTGAAAGTGAGAAGAATACAGTCCCGTACCTTTTACCTGCATCGTCTGCACATATACAGGTAAAAGAGTTTTGTATTGTATAAACAGTGGTCAATTCATAAATATAATTTGTAACAACACACCACTATGTGTTATGTCTTCATGAAAAATTATGAATACAGTATGTCACTCAAAAAGTTCAATTGGTGGTTGTAGTTCTGCTGTGAAATTGTGCACCTGGCACTCAGATCACCAGCTGAAATGCAGGGGGGCCTGTAGGGGGCGTAGAGAGCAAGGGAACAGAATTTCTGTACATCCATTCTGTAGGTGATGGTGCCATCGCCTTCACGTGAAAGGGATTACACATAAAATATTTATATGTGATCATTTGAATGACACATTTAAATTGACCATTTAAGAAGTAAAGATTCACAGACACAGTCATTCTGATTTTCCAATCCAGATGGTGACTCCAGCCAGGATGAGGATTTCAGAGTCCACCACCTTCATCAGCAATAGTGCAGGAGGAAGTGTACATAGTGCCAGTTCCCTCTCTGCTGTAAAGCCATCAAGTAGGTGGAAATTAGAAACTGTAAAGAATTTCTGTCACACCAGGTCCAGTATTCCTGCATTATCTTCATGGTATCATCAGACCTTAGAGGTTCTAAAAACTCAAAAGTTCATTCTTAACAGCCTGACAATGCCATATGTATCAAGATTCTTGTCATATCCATATTCACATCCACAGTATTCTAGCCCAAACCATTCTAGGCAGTTTGTCTTGCTTGACTGGAAGCTCCTTATCACTTTTTTTTTATTCCTCATGAAGAGGAATTAAAGCAAGGCATGTAGATCCAACTCTCAACTATAACATTGTACTTTCACCCTTTTAGACACTCCAGCAAACAGTAAAGGGAAACCATGTCTGGAGATGGTTCGTTTATGTGATAGGAAAGGTGAATTTTGTGCGGGAGAACAAAGGACGACTGCTAAGACCTGCAGTAATGGCACAGCACCCAGAAGCACAATAGCCGGTGGCATGATAGAAAAGGTATGACACACACTGAATACACTGAACTCAACATGTTACACAGGCTGTGTAAGTGTTCCAAATACTGAACACTGTTTTATGCTCTGAGTGGTCTCTCAACAGCATGCTAAAAATGAGATGTCACAGTATGTAAAATTTGATATTGTTTTTGCTTTTGGAATGAAACCTCAATTTCATGGCCTCTTCCTCAGAGTGATATGTCTCTACAGGGCTTGGCTTCCAAACAGGCCAATAAGAACAAGCTTGATAAATACAAAAAGGTATAATCACCAATTATTATGTTTTTAAATAAAGTTAAGGTAGTATATGTTGTCTACTTCTGCACAATCTTTCTAAACTGTTTTCAGGATATGAGGGTGTGATACAATTGACTTATGCAAAGTAATATTGGTTTTTACTCTTCTTAGTAGTTACATGTACAACTATTAAGATAATAACTCTAGCCCAAATTTTTGATGCTACTGGTCACAACCAGCGCCAGACAGGATTTCTCTTGCAGCTGTCAGGCAAATCTGGTATTATTTGGCCTGACAGTCTTTTACATATTATTTCATTGGAAGGAAAGTTGTATTTACACAAACTCTATCATCCACTTACATTTGTTGCGTCTGCTTGTTCTACAGAATATACCGCTGGCAAAAGCAGTAGATATGGTTCTAGCTGGACAGGGAGAAGAGCAGCCTCTGGGTATTGTATTGTTTAGCTTAACCCAGAAATACAACCACACCATTTTTTTTCAGAGAGTCTTGTACAAAACCTTGATCTTTTTACTTTCAGAGGATAATTTTGTGCCTGACACCCAACCCAGACCTGTGAAAAACATGTAAGCACTGTGGAGAACCACCACACTCTTTGCAGATCTATTACCATCAATGCTCTGATTGGTAATGTTGTATGCATTTGTGTTTATACAGTAGATGTATATAGATTGTATATTTAAACATGTTTATGTGTTCAAATTGCAGGTCTTTTAACTGGAACAAACTGTCAGTGTCTGAAATGGTAACAATGCCCACACAGAAAATAAATACTGTGTCAAGACCTGGTAAGCAAAGAAGTCTTAAAATATCTTCACCAATTCACCAGACATCACTTAATATTATGCACATCAATATCTAGTATCTTTTACCTATCCAGGTAAAAATTCAATGTTGTTAAACTTTTTTTTTTTTCAAATTCATATTTTTTGTCTTTTAGAGTCTCATTCTAACTCGGCACAACAGCAGGAGCACCCAACCTTAGCACTGAGATTGTCAGTTCCAGGCTCAGGCCCTATCAACCATAAGCAGCTCCATACTGAACTCACCCAGCGCCTGCAGCAGGTCCTCATTGAGAAGAACCAAGATCATGCACCTCAAGAGCCAGCTGCAACCCAGAGAAAAATGTCTGGTACCAGAGGGGACTCAAAAGGCAGAGGCTCCGCAGACCAGTGTGCTTCTACTTTGGGTACTTCCAACAAGCAGCAGGCCCAGAGAAATGGCTTGGCCAAAGGGAATAGCAAAGGCCGGATGTCACTGAAAGCAGATGTTAATCTAAACAAAGCTCCAGTCAAGGCTCCCACAACCGTGGCTCTGCAGGAGAAAATACAACCCAACGTTAAGGCTCAAACTAACAGGGCCCTTTCAAGCAAAGAGAAGGTATGACATCTATAAAATTTAAGCAGCTGACCTTCCATGCAAAGGTTTGTAATGTATATTGTGATTCTAATACCTTCTATTGTCCCTGCTCAGAGCGATGCAAAGGTTGCAGAAAGCATGGTGAAGCTCATCTCTAGCCATTATGAGATTAACAACATCAATCAGAGCTGGACTCCTCTTCATATCAACAAGTATGCACACTGATGGTTGTAGGGCTACATTATGTTGTACTGCAGTAAATGAACAAATGTCATTGCTTGCATAATTGTGCCACTTAGTTACCATTTGTGTTTTTATTATAGGCCACTCTTCAATATGAGCTGGTTATCAACTGCCAAAGTAAGTGATCATTATGATTTATAGTTTGGAGAAACTTAAAGTTACTTTTCTCCAGCTTGAGTTACTAAAGAGTATCTTTATCTACTATAGAGGGACGTACCTCATACATCTGTAAGCCTAATGAAATCCCACAGTAAAACAGCATCAAAATCTTCAGGCCAGAGGTAATACAGTTCAATTAAAAGATTGAGGTACATTTGAATATTTCAGTGGCTTTTAGAATGCATGTAAAGCCTTTTTTTTCCTGTTGAGCAGAAAGGATATTTTTGCATTCAACACTGAAGCATCATTGAGTATTGGGGTAAATATTGCTAGTGTTAGTTATTCTATATATTTGAATGTAATATACAGGAGTACTTGGTATGCCACTGTGTTTTTTAAATTCTTATTTATTGCTCTTTAGGGAAAGGATAAAGCCTTCCCTAACACTTCTTCCATATCGAACAGGTAGGTCTTACAGTTGAGAATGTCCTGTGGGGTAATTTGTCAAAAAATGCAGATCTTAAAACTGTAACATTCTGTCAAGATTTTTTTATTAAAATCTCTCTAATTTCATATTCCACATGTTATTTGACAGCGGCATCCATGAGTCCTCAGGACTCCACAACACAACCGAGAAAGGACAACCTATGACAAAAGTAAACTTTCATTATACTTAGTGTTTTCTTATAGATATTAAAAGTTGAAGCTAGTAGAGACTCAGTCTGTGTAGATGTGTGTATTCTTGTTGCATTTGAACTTTTACTCTTGTCAGAAACAAGAAGGAAAGAGGAAAGCACAAATCTTCCAAAATCAGGAAATTTATCACTCAAAAGTTATGGCTTACACTTATTATATGAGCAAGAATTATGCGGCAGTCACTTGAAATGCACCATGGTCTGGCCAGGAAAGCATCTCCCTCACTCTTCTCTCTCTCTCTCTTTCAATCTGTCTACGTCCCTATCTCCCACTACCTTTTGTGTTACAGGAGAAGCGGTATGTGAAAAAGCATTTGTTCAGTGACACAGATACAGACTATGCCATGACAGAAGTCAGCTGGCTGAGGGAGTCGAGCAGGAAACCCAAACCCAAAGTTACCAAATACTCAAGGCAGGCACCCATCAAGCCTAAAGCTGAGTCACCTCATACTTCATGTAAGCCCTTAAAGCCACACTTTGCCACACATTCATGCTTTCAATCTAAGACTCATCACATTAAGACTGGATGTTGATACAATTATGTAAAGACTAAAATGTTTCCATAAACAGAATGTATTTGTGTCATTACAGATGATATCGCAGATTTACCACCACCCTCCCCAAAACATGTAAAGGGCAATACCAAACCCAATAAAGTAAGGCAAGATTGTTTTATGTAAATAATGTGCTTTAAGGCTGTAATGCACTATCACAGTCAGCCACAGTGTGTCATTGTTGTTTAAACAGAAGAAGCACAATGTGAAGGAGAGAGTGGTGCAGCCAAAGAAGACAGTGAAGCCAGCAGCAGCACCCAGCAGACCACATGCAGCAGGCGGGAGGCCCAAGAGAGCTGTACACACCTCTACCAAGAGCTACAGGGAGCCAGATACAGATGACAGCCAGTCAGAATCAGCTACGCCTGTTGTTCCCAAGGCAAACGACCTCCCTTTATATCTGCTGAACAAATAACATATTTATTGTTCTTATTGTGTATGCACATGACAATGAGACTAGGTTTTATCTTCGTTATCTCTCTGAATTATTTAGTAATGTGGATCTCCCCATACCATTTACCATTTTTGAGTTTTGTTGAATTACACATAATATGAGTTGCTTGGTGCAGAAGTCCAGCAAATTATATTTTTATGGAATATTAGTAACAAAGACGTTAATTAAAATGATGTTTCAAATAGAATGAATCATACTTTCTTTATCCCTTAATAGCCGGATTATCTGAAGAATACTAAGAAAACTCATGAGGCTGCTCAAACAATGAAGAAACAGCCTGTGAGCAAGCAGCCAACCAAAAGATATATGAAACCAGAGAGCAACCATCATAGCAGAGAGTCACAGTCAGTGTCGGTGTCAGAACAGCCATCCACTTCTAAGGTAGAGGTCATAGTGCTTATATTTCATGTTATCCTGATTAAACAATCATCCATTCTGCATGCCATGAAGCATCTGTATGTCTGAATTTGCTAGAAAACATCCATCCACGTCACCGCATGCTCATACTGTGATCAACTGAGTTAGCAAGTTCCTCTATTCTGACAGATCAGAAGCTCTGATTGCTTTTTTTATGGTGGGGCTATACAACTACAATATTCCAAACTGGCAGATCATTTGTTTTTATCTGATTTTGGTATTGACATTTGTAATATTGTATAATTGTAAATGAGGCAAGAAATCTAGGTATGAAGCATGTATTAGGAAGCATCCTTCAAAAAATTACAAAAATGTGAAAACAACTACATCAGAGCCACAGTAAACTCCACACATGGTTTCAGTTGTTTTCCAAGCATCATATACTGCTGTTGGAGCTAATGTTTTTGAAACAAACTCAAATTGGCAGGAAAACAACATGGGTTGGAAATTAAATTGGCTTTTGGCGGGCAACAGCAAAGAGAAGTTAAGTCACAGGCAATTTTTCTCAGCTGTAAAGCTTGTTGACAGTCCACACAATGTGTCAGTTTACCTTTCTGAGGTCTGAAGAACATTTCTGGTTAGTTGTTGATTTTGTTATTTGCAGTGTGAATGGATAGTAATATCATTTTGGAATGTGGTCACTGGGATTCATTTCAACATCATAGTTATCGTAACATTAGAATGTTGCAGCAATATCCCATTACATTTTGGTTTGTCTGCCAACAGAAATATTTTGTAGACCAGCAGGGGGGAAGAGTGAGAAAACTTGTTCAGAGGTTCCGAACCACATTTGATGATAATAGGTTTATTGTGATGATTGTCTGTAAATGATCCAATTTTGAAAATTTTATTTAAATTCTGCAAAGTGATATAGATTCACATTTTAGTGGATCCTAGTTAGTAATAGTGCTAATGAGCATCATTTGATCTTCATATAACATTTTTACATCAGATGTGTATGCATGTATGTTGACATAGTCATTCAAACATATGAAAGAATGTATGTAGTCCTACACCAAAATGTTATGTTGTAGCTTTATTAAGCTGGAAATAAGACATGGTCTTGAACGTGCACATGCCTTTTTTGCCTGAATGGGTATTGTGCTTGATGATCATCATATATTTAACAGAAATTCTTTTATGTTTTTCAGCAGCAGAGGCCTGAGAATGTTCTTCAAGAAACTTCGAAGTTACATAAGAAAAATGTCATCCCTGTCCTAGAAGAGATGAATGCATTGAAGGATTCTTGGGCAGCCCGCCAGACCTCGTTCTCTCCGTCGCCTCCTTTCGTCGAGAAGATGAGATGTAAGACTGTGGAAAGCTTCTCACCAGCATCAGAGTTAGATAACAGTCATTTGACTCCTTTGACATAAGCTAATGTCGATTACATGTTTCATGGTGTGTCCAATGGTTTATTAATTCCTATATGTATTACTTAGCCTTTTTGACACTTTGCTGGCATAAATAGTTTGCAGTAATTGACAAATATTGCTTTTGCTTTGATTCCACTAAAGTATAGTAGATTGTATAGTGAGTTAGTGTTTGCTTTTTAGCAACATTTCCTGTGTAATCAACTGGCTCAAGAGTGAATGAGAGCACCTACCTTTGGAGATTATTTAGTCACATGGAGGACCAAATTCAACTTATTAAAGTCTGCTTGTGGCTGGAAAAATGGGGGCCTGTTGTAAAAAAAAAATCACTAATCACTTTTATTTAGAAGACCTGAAAGAGGATTCAAATTTGTCCTACCTGAAATGGACATGTGTACAAAAAAATATTCACCTTAAACCCGAATTGTTGCATCCATTTTTATTTGGCCAGTTCAGTGTCTGTATTACATTTATATTAACTCCTGTAAAGAATAAAACATTTGGTGTATTATTCTGCGGTTGCACCAGATGCATTTTCACTCAGATCACATTTATGCAGTTTTAAAACACTTACATAAATGACCCTATTGCTCTCTAACCTCTTAACTGTAAATTGATATGTTGAAACCATGTATGTATATTGACCTTTTACTCTCTGTCCAACTTCTGAGGCCAGCTGTTTGAACATCTGTGCTTATTTTGGACCCTCACAGCTGCCGAGAGGTCAGCCCCAATCTTGGGTTTGACCTGCTCCCCTCTCCTCACCCCGCGGGGATCCCCACTCCCTGCCTCCCCTGACTCTGCCTGCCAGGACACCCCCTCACCAATCCTGCTGCTACCCAAACCTCACTCTACAGTCAGCAGTAAAGGAAACTTCAAGCCCTCCTCTTCCTACAGTGCAGAAAAGAAGTTCAGCACATCCAAGACTCAGTCCATCCAGTCTGCCCTGTCTCTCTCTTCACTGAGAGGTCAAACCCCTGCACCCCATCCTCCCATTGGACTGAGTGCAGCAGAGGTAAAACAGCACCTTACTGACGTCTTAACTAGTTCTTGTTGATTCTGAGTCAAGGGTTAGGGTCACATTCAGAGTTTTAATGTAGCATGTACCACCTGCTCCTTTTTACCGCAATGATCCGATGATGTGCTGTATATATGGGCAGTATAGTCTAGAATATGTTATGGTTGTCAATTGCAGCTGAACTTAAATCTAATAAGTTGTGATGAGTCCCCTGGTATTTAACATGTTTGAGTGAAACACTCACCTTTACACTACATGGAGGTCATTGACGCCACTCGTTAGTCATGTGAGAATTACTAAATGACTTAAGGCCTTCATAAACAGCAACCTAGGACTTCAGGAAGTAGGTCTGTGACCTGAGCATTGCTATTTGAAATTCCCAGACCAGCTGAGAAAATGCGGGCAGAGAAAGTGAAGAAGTACCACTTCCCTCCCTCTGCAACCATTTTTGAGGTTTGAGGTTCTCTTTTAAAGTAGTTTTTAATCGCCACCCATAACTGCTGACAGTTGTCAGGGTTAAAATGAATTCGGGTGAATGTAGGGAACCCTTAAGTCTGAAGTGTCCATTTGAGAAATTCAACTTTCCCTAATACATTTCCCTAAAACATCTTGTATTTATGCAGAAAATGTTGGAATTACATATGATGTTCTGAAAGATTAAGTAGCATGATTGAAATGACCTTTTTCACTCCATGCAGAACAGATAATAGCGCTGCAACACTTCATCTGTGCCCCCTAATGCATTGTGGAAAATGTCTTTATCATTTTACTGTCACTAATCCATGACATAAATGGTGATTAGATAACTACTAAATGAGTTGCCATACTTCTTCTTGTCCATCACTTTTTCATCACTTTCCAGATAAGTCCAGTTCAGCAGCATCTATCTCCAGCACCTCGATCTCCTTTGTCTCTGTCCCTGCCCCTGTTGACATCCACACTCCTTGATCTCGACAAGCAGTCCATGCCTTCTCCTCCTCAATCTCCATTCCCTGAAGACACTATCAACCATGACCACCTTTATGGCTTTAGTAAAGTGTCTTCAGTATCCCAGGTTTCACTGAGCCAATCATCCACTAAGTCATCCGTGCTCAGCCGCAGAGTTAAGGACTGCCCCAGTACTGCTTTGACTGTGTCTCATAAAACAGAGGTAGGGGGGCTTTACTACACTTAATTTTTTATCATTGTATGATAATCCTTGGATGGGTGGATGGATGGATGGATGGATGGATGAGTTACTGAGTTACAAATGACTAATGAATTACTGTCCATCCTGACAGAAAACACCATCTTCAGACAGAGACGTAAAGCCTGTGCAGCTTCATATGTCAGGTAAAAAACCTTTATTGCTCAGCTTGGTCCTTACCAGGTATAAACTGGGTTTCCCAGTTTGTACAGCCAACCCCAGAGCTAGATTCCATTTACATCCAAACAAGTTTACAATGAAGTACAAAAATATATCTAAAGAAATAGTGATTATGAGCACAAATTCCCAAATAAGGCTCCATGGTCAAATCACTGATATGTTTTAGAGGGAGTCCCTTTGTTATGAAACAGTCATATAATGGACTAATGTATTGTAACTTGTGGTTCTTGCTACAGGACCCAGTCGCAAGCGCCACATCACCTCAACCAGTGAGTCCGAGGAAGATGAGAAGGAAGATAGGAAGGAAAGCAAGATGAGAGGACAGCGTTCTCCTCGGATGAAGCCAAGGAAGTTGTTCAAGTCCTGTAAGACATGTTGCTTGTAGTAATTAGTGGTGAATTGAGTCAGTTATAAGGTCAGCCAGATTCATTAACATCCAGAACGATGCTGTTAAAGCAGCAACACCGCAGCTACGCTGCACATGGGCATGGAAGAGTGAGCGGAGCTTCAAAATAAGTTTTTAAAACACATGGAGGCTTCAACGCCTTTACAGGAGCACAAACCCAGAGATGAGACCTGACGGACCGTTTTACCAATTAACACAGGGGCTAGCAGGTTATGACTCAGCACCAGCGACAACCTGGCCAGTGGCATTATGTTTTCGGGTTGTCCATTTGTCCGTCTGTCTGTCCATCCCATTCTCGTGAACGTGACATCTCAGGAACACAATAAGGAAATTTCTTTAAATTTGGCACATGCCAATGCAAAAGGTCAAATGTCAACTTGACTGTGACATCATAGTGTTTTTTTTATTCAATTCCTTCAAAGTCTTCACTATCATATATCATATATGACTGGGCAAACATGGATGTAAACGGCAACTTGACTGTTTGGTGCAGGCATATAACCACGAGGTGTTAATTCTAGTTTATATATTATGTTATGGTATTATTATGTACAAAGAGCATACCAACAACAAACTGTTTCTTGTAGTTTAGCTAAAACATTTTTGATTGGTCTTATTACAAATGCAGTGAAAATGTTTGTTTTCAAATCTTTTTTTGTTTTGTTTTGGAAGAGCAAAATTTCCAACCTGTAAAATCTAAAGTTTTTTGGTGTTTACCCAGAACTCTGAGGTAGTCTTTCCTAACGTATTAGTGGATGTGTCTGTTGTCCTCAGTTGCTGAAGTGTCTGCTGTAGGTGAGGTGAGCCAGGTCATGTCTTCTTCCCACACGGTGAGCTCCAGTCACTGGGAGGCTGAAGTGAGGGGTGGAGACATGGACATGGATGAGGATTTGGAGTTGCCAGGATCTGACTTAAACCCGAGTGACCTGTGCCAGCAATTCAGCTCTGACCTAAAGAAGAAGTTCCAGGTTGGACACACATTTATATAGTCAAAAGAGCAAGAGAATATGCAGCACAACCTACATTACTGTCACACTATATTATGTAGTCCCCCTTTTTCCCCAAAATGGTTCTTAACACCACTGAATGTGTGGTGATGTGTTATGTTTTTGGCACATTGGCCATGTGTGTTTGAGAAAGCAGTGAATATTTTCTTTTTACTGAATATATTCTCACAACTTGTGTTGAATACAGCACACCTCTATTTTTCATAATCCCGAATCACTGAAATGTTGTTAAATGATGACCTTGTTTAACCATTATCTTTGTTTGTATTCAGAATCGTTACAAGACGATGGAGTTTTACAACAAACAGTCCTTGAAAACCGTCCAGCAACATGTCTCCTCTCTCAACATGCAAGTCACCAAATACAGGTCAGTTAGTATGTAATTAGTGTTGCAAACAAAACATAAAGCCATTTTTTTCCATCCACAGGTCTCATTTGCTAATTGTGAATGAGAAAATTTGATACTTTATACCATCAAGATACAGTACAGCTTGATTTGTTGGCTGGTTGTCCGCCAATTTGTTTCTTAGAGAAGACAACTGTACAATCAACAATCAGTGTTAATTTTCTTAAAGTAGTTCGAAGTTTACTCTGTTAGTAAATAAGTACTTGTATATTCACATTCTGCCTTCCTGCAAATCTGAAAACATGCACTATTACTTTATTTTTTTGGCTGAACTGCAACAGCAGGGCCAACCCTGTAATTGCTTACTGACTGATTGACTGACTGACTAACTGAACGACTAACTGAACGACTGACTGAGTGGTGGTATTAACACTGGTTAGCGGAGTCGTAGTCTATCGAGCCACTCTGGTTTCCCAGCTGCTCGGGAAATGCAGGTGGAGGAGCACTTCCAATACACCAAGCCTCGCCTCCATTACAGCAAATAAACTACTTTCATAACATGTATCATTATTACTAAAGGAGGCAGAGGAATAAAATAAAATAAGACACACTGAACAGAGGTGGAAGGAGAGAGGGAGACAGAGAGACAGAGAGACAGAGAGAGAAGTCATTGCTACCGAGGCTCCGTTCTAACCGCTCTGACCAACTCTACAGATCAAACTATTGTGGATCCCAGATGGAGGCTGTAAGCTGTGTGAGAGACAAAATAAGAAATATAGTCTGTCTCAGGCCCCGGTGGTTCATCTGGTAGAATTCATGTCATTTGAGCTAGTCCTTGCCCTGCCGGCCCAGGTTCAAGTCCAGGCTGGGGCCCTTTGCTGCAGGTCGTCCTCTTTCTCTCTCTCTCGCTCCAATTTTTTCCATCTCTCTCTCACTATGACTGAAATAAAGGAAAAAAAGAAAAAGAGTCTTTCTCTTCTAACTTTCTCTCTGAGTGATCATTTTATAAGTAAGTCTTTGTCTTTAATTTATGTGTTCGGTGATTTTGTCAGATGATGTCACAGTTATAAAATACTGATTTGACCATAGGCGGTTCAACCACATACTATATTTTGACCTAGTCTTGTTTTTGCTTTTACTTTTAGATTTACATTTCACTGGTTAATTCTCTCTGCTCTGTACAGGACTCAGAGGCTTGCACAGGTTCAGAAGGCCCTCTTGCAAGAAATCGACAAACTGGAGCAGGATGACACTGTTCTGAAAAGAATGGAGAAAGACCTGACTGTAGGTCACGCTTTCTTTCCATCTCTTATGCACACACAGACTACCTGTGTAACAGTTTGGAGAGAATGTGGAAATTAATATTGTTAAAACAAAATATGAAGTTACAAAATACAACGTGTTGTTGATGTTGATTTGACCAGTGTCTGATCAGTGTTTTGTCTCTGTTCTTTCACAGATTCACTGGAAAAAACAGACTGTGGCTTTCCGGTCTTACCAGGAGCAAGGAACCAAGAGGTGAAATTTAGGACTTTGTGTTTGTGTTTGTGTGAGCACTGAAAGAGCCATGTTGTTAGTTTGATGCTATTTTCCTGCCACAGTTGGATCAATGCAGTTGCCACAGGCGTAAACCCAAATACTCTGTAAAAGGTTGAATAATACACTTGTTTATTCTGTGAAAAATGGATTAAAATGCTTGACAGGAAAAGACATTTTTCCTCAGGCTAATCATCATAAGCTAGATATGCACCCTACAGCACAAGCTAGTTTTTGGCTAGTTCTTCTTCATATGACTAAGCTGAGTTCACTGATGTTTATTTAGCAAGCATTCCCCTATTATTATCCACTGCTGGGCTGATTGTAAAGAGCTGTTCTGGCTAGAATGCCCAGTCCAAGTTAATGAGTATGAAAAAATTATACAGTCATAAGGTCATGCTGGCTTTTAAAAATGAATGTGGTACTCAAGTTTTGTGTTAATACAAAGCACCTAAATTTATCAACATGCCTCAACTCTCTTCGTGCTTTAATTAACGTGTCTTTTCATAAGTGGCTGGTCATAAGATTAGGATTTCAACATTATCTCTTCACTTGACAAGATCAAGAGAACCCAGTAATCCCTCCTTTGCTTAAAAAAAAAATACAGTTTTTGTATTGACCCCATTAATTGTTACCTCTGTCCTTAAAAAAAGCACCATGTAAATGATGATTCTGCCTGCATGATTCAGAGAAGTGATGGTTTTAGATGGGTGTGCTTCCCCTTCTCACTGACAGCACTTTATTCAGTCAGAACCCGCTTTTTCCTCAGTCAGGCTGCTTGTGTCATTTTTTGAAAACTCACAATTTTGGTACTAGATCTTTTTTCTTCTTCTTTGCTGTGGCTTCTTTTTGTCCACACTGCCATACAGCAGAGATTGTATGTGACATAATTACAGTAAGTGAATTTGACCATATTTTGTCAGTGGTCTTCAGTTCTGTGTCATGTTTCTGGGTAGTTCAATCTTGACTGATTCTATGGTCACATCAATGCCCATAACAGGAGAATTTATTTTTCAGTCCTGATCAGATCCATGCTTTCCCAGAGTTGAAGACTTCATCATAGGCTTTCTGCTTCACAAGACAATGTTAGAAATATGTTTGATTCCGAATAAGTAAGATTCAGTGAAGGGGTTCAGTGGTTGACTCCTTTTATATCGTTGAGACATACCACTAAAAGCAAATGAAATTCAACTTCAAATTAAGCCACTTCGGTTAAACCATTTTACTGACTATGTACTGTAATGTACTGTCAGGTAAAACATATATTCACTTTTTAAGAAATACTGCACAAGTGTTTTTCAGGGTTTCCTGTGGTCTCCTTTAACGCACTGTATATTTCCTTTACGTTTACATTGTGTGTTCTCCCGCCTTCTGAAGCTCTGCCTCATTTGGCTGTGTGATTGTCTGTCTCCTTCCCTCCAGAAATGAGACCCTGAAGAAAGCCCTCCATAGTAACGTGTGTCACAGCTTGGAGTATGAGCAGAGAATATTCACATCCAAGGTCTGATGCTCAAGCTTTAACAGCTGATGTCTAACATGCACTTCACTGTGTTGCTAAAGTCTTTAATTAACTTCATAAATCCAGAGCTCATGTAGCTTTGAAGACAATAGAAGAAATATTCATTCACAGTTCATCTGTGTTTTTTTAAATAGTACATCTCACCTCTGCATATCAACCCTTCTGTCCAATCATTTTTCACTGAGTGGCCTTTACAACATTTTGCTTATGTCATTCTCTCATGTGTCAGCTCGTCCCCTGCTTGTCCTGACTGTCATATTCTATGTTCCCACCCCTAAAACCCTGCTTCTCTGCCTGCTGTTTTCAGATGTGCCTGATAAGAAAAGATATGAAGTCAGTCCAGGACAGACTCCTCAGTGAGATGGTGAGTCCACACGACACAGGTTGGATGGATTTGACCTGAACCATTAGACTGGCTTTTTATCTGTCTTTCATTTTGTGATCTTCACTCTGTCAGCAGAACAATGCTCCATTGAAAGCCAGTACATAACATACAGTCTTGAGAGACTTTATGACTCAGATGGTGTTGTGTAAGGTTTGAACTGAATTGTCTTTCCTGAATGGGTCTTTGTGTTTGTGTACCTTTTGTAGCAAGACGGAGAGATACAGAGCGTGAAGAGAGGGCTGCATGCTTTGTTTTTTCCCTGATGGAGCCAGGTTTTAAGTCAGGCCTCTACACTGTAAACAAGGTTGCATATTACACCACATGATCCACACTGTGCTCTGTAGTTGAGCTATGCTGATTTCATGTGAACGTTTTTGGCTGAGGTGTTAATGTTTCCAGGTTCTGCTTTTAATGTTGGTGTATTGTGGGTGTTTTTGTTAATTCTGACATAGAAGTGTTGTTGCTATATGATTGTTTTTATAAGAAATGTTATGTTAATCTGATATTTATAATTTGATATTATTTGATTTACAAATTACAGATCAGTCATTTTTAAGTGTTCTGTGAAAGTAAGCCCAGGTAATAATCCTTTTCAATGTATTTCATTGTCTTGACTCTGTGATATTTTTAATACAAATTCCAGATTTATTTGTGTAGTTTAGTTAAATATTGAAAAAAAAATCCAACTAAACATTCAAAATGTTAAATCCATCAGTTGTTTTTAAATACCTCTTCAACCTGATTCTTCATTGAAAATAAAATTGTTTAAAAAATGAGACAAGCCATTCTTAAAAAAAGACCTTGTATTTTGAAGACAAGTAGTGCTTACAAAGGTATTTCTCTTTTCAGTGAAGACATTGACGGTCCCATTCAGATTGACATACTGTATGTACAGTTAATATCAAATTCATCCCCAATACCACCTCCCCCAGACTGCACAGTCTTGACCCAGTCCAAGTGACACATTACTCATCAGTTAAGAAAAGGTGAAGCTGGTCACATGCACAACTTCTTCCCACTACACGGATTCACACCGCCTTGTCAAAGGAGTCCATGAAATAGTACAAAAAAAAACAACACTGACTGAATGACAAGATTGTTTTTTCCTCTGCTCTTGTCCTGTGAGTCAGAGGCTCCACCAAAGTCCTCTCCCACCAGCCAGCTTCAATGTGGCGACGTCCAGTAGTCTCCAGGACACACTGCCGCAAACATTACCGTCATCTTCTCTCCCACACCCATGCCCTCATACTGATGATATGATAGTCAAGGGTGCTGGAAGAATGTTTAAGACACGCTGAAGACGAAAAGGCTTCAGGTTCTTTGAACTGTAACCGCTGAGCAGCTTGTAGCAGCTTCAGAAAATTTCTAAGCTCAGCATTTCTTCACAGAAGAAACTCCCCACTTTCATGGCCGGTGGAACCTGGAGAGACAAACACGCGGAGAAAGCACGTGTTAAGGGGAGCAGTACAAATTGTGAGAGCAGAAAGTGCCTTTGTCGTCATACCAAGCTATGATTAACGCTATTAATCAGTTCTGTGGGGCTATTTTTAGCGGAGTCATTAAATCTGCTGATGGGCTGGACATGTACTCCATCTCCATCCTCCCACTGGGTCACTGTTACAACTCACAACAGGGACCCCTGCTTTCCAAACAAGCTTAGCCAAGGACACGGTGGCATTTCATCATTTCTGTGTGCCTGGCAATACGAGTTCCAGAGGACAACCTCCCCTACCCCCACATTCAGAAGCACTCCCATCTATCTTTAGCTCCTTGGTGCTCCGTGGATGAGCAATGACAGCTAAATTTAGACTGCTGCAGCCCAGAATAGAACACATGCACGCCCAAACACATACTACACACAGATATACACCTCAGAATACCAACCTCGTTAGGTGTTTGCTTGAGGCGTGCACTTCCATCTCGGTGCTTTTGAACTCGTTCAGCTCTTTTCGGATTGCAGCCTGCGGGGAAGAGGAAAAACAGCATTAGTGCATCCCTAAGTGCATCCTGAGCCACTGGTGTGCTGTAACCTTTGAACAGCAAAGTGACAGCAGGAGGAGAAAATATGAAACAGGAGATTTGGATAAGCTGATAACAGCAACATGGGATGCTGATAGTCTTGATGAGCAGTAGGTCATAGATCTGGCCTAAATAGTGAATGTTTTGGTAATAAAACCAAGAGATATGCGGCAGGTCAGAAAAAATGAAAAACTCATACATTTCTTTTATTAAAAATAAATAAAATGTTATTTTGTCTGTGTTCCACACAAACACCCACCTTGTCTGCTGCTGAGAGCCGAGTCCAGGGCTTGTCTGCTCTCCTGTCATAGTCCTGAGCTTTGGCCACCTCCACATAGTCACTGAAGCGGATCAGAATCTTTCTGTCTCGAAGTTCGTCTACTGTGGGTCGCTGGTTGAGCTTGAACACACAAGAAATGGGACAAACATTTATAGCTGGCTGCTGTTAACTTTGGGTTAAGCAGAGTGGTCTCCATGTGTTTGATGCCTGCCATGTTCATGAGGTTGACAAACAAGGAAAAAAAATTCAATCACAGTTTTGTACCTTTCTGTTAAGCCGCTGTTTGATCTCTCTCCTCTCCTCTTGCTCTGTCTGGTCATTTCTCTCTGGAAAAAAGAAAACAACCGTATTAGAAATCCATACTATATCAGCAAGTGACCATTGTTTAAAAAACATTACACATTACAGGGTGTTATTTCACTTAATGGGCATAAACCCAACACTGATTGTGCAATTACACTGATGTAAAATCTGTAAAAAATAAATAAATAAATAAATGAATAAATGTAGGCCACCGCAAGTTTATCATGCCGAGAATCTCCTTTAACAGGTTTCACAGTGAAGAGTGGGAGTGTGCAGTCATGCGTTCTTTTGCTTCTGAATAATGTACTACACTGGGCAATCTGTGCCATCACTAATGCATCAGTTTGCCGTGTTATAAGTGTGTTTGAGTTGTGCTTTTGCATGTATTTTTTTTTTTTTTTTAATTTGTAAATATTAGTATTCAGGTGAAGAGGCGGTAGTTTGGGAACATGAGTGTTTGGACTTACGTTTCAGGATGTTTCGACTCTCCAGCTCCTCCACATTTGGTCTCTGGCTCAGCCTCCTGCGGAGAAACACCAAGACCACGTTTTGAACCATGTTGACTGAAGCTGTCCCTGTCCTATCCTCTTTAAACCGGCTGTAGTTTCTTCACTGTGCGCGTTCTCGAAAGGAATCCCCTATGTCTCCATCTAGCATCCAAACCGCGGCTGTGATGCTTGGGCAGAGGCGCTCCCCACATCTGGAATAGTCAAAGAAGCGCGATTCTCCTGGTTGAGAATTCTCCACCAAATTATTTTTCGATTTCAAGTCTCTGCATCTCAGGCGCAGCTGCCGTATTGCGTTTACTGTACACCGCAGCAGCAGCAGCAGCAGCAGCAGCAGCACAGGCACTCCTCTTTTCTACAATTCGCCGATCTAGCTGACTACTAGCGCTTTTGAACTGGGTCGTGATGGGCTGCTGGGGCGCGACTCCCCCAGTCTCCCTGGTTACTACATGCATAATTTGCAGGAGGCGGGGCCTAACTGGCTCCCACTCACGGCATCCCCAACCTCCTCCTGATCTACTCTGGGCTACTGGCACAGTCACATTACCCAAGTTATTGCACCCGTTCCTTTTATTTCTAGTCACGTAAAAGGGACCTTTCTTTAAGGAAGGAAAAGAATCTATTTCAAACAGGGAATAAAATTATTGGTAGATTCAAACTACTGTAACCAGTTTATGAGCTAACACATTTCCAATCTCTTCTTTGCCGTGATGACCAGGTTTACACATTCAGATCACACTTAGTCCATTTATTTCAAGCAACAACAACACTCCCTTCACCATCAAAGCTTTCAAAAGGTCTCCAAAATCCAATGTTTTCCCGGAGTCCCCTGTGTTTGTGAACTATTCATACTTTGTATAAATAATACATGTGAGCTGCACAACAGGGCTCAGCCCCAGACAGCATGTGGCACACCCCACAGCACACCTCCAGAGGTGGAAAGGACAGAGAGGGCAGAATGCCGCCTCGCAGCACGACTCCCTTTATCCCCTCATTCAAGCTAACACTGGACACTTTATAGTTCTGTCCTGTAAAAGATCTAAGTTAGGTCACACACTGAAACCCGGACACAAAGCTGTCCTGGTGTACATCTGTGCTGATGGGCACTGAATAGCTAATAAAAATATTTTAGTCTTCTAAACCCCATTAATACGATTGAAGTGGGACCTGAGCCAACTTAAAAGCACATTTGTGTAGCAACAGATGCTACCATCTACACAGAAAAGACATCAGTGCTCAGCAGCATTATGTGATAAGCATTTATCTTAGGTTTGTACATCACCAGAGGAAAGACAGCAGAGTTCACAGTCAACTATTAAGCATGTTATTTTCAATACAGCCCTCCCTAACACTGTTCCTACGCATTACTGTGTAGTGTGAGAATGGGTACAGGCAAGTCTTTGTAATTAACATGTGTGACGAGACAATCCAGAAATAGCATAAGGAATAATTCAGTGGTTTGACTTCCCTAGCAAATTCTCTTCTGAGAAATAAGATTCAATATGGAACATCAACACCAAAAAAAGGCGTCTAGAACAATTTCACAATTTTACACATAATCATTATGTAGGAATTTGATTAATTTCTTCCTATTTGCATTTGAATGAAAACAAAAATCCTTATAAAAAAAGGAAATGTGCTTCTGTTATCTTTCTTTTTCTGTTGCCTCCTCTGTGAAGTTGCACTTTTGATCAGAATAGTTTTTGATCAAATCAGGGATGTTTTATGCCACTATCTCAAAATCTCATCAGGAGGGGAACAGCCCATCACGACTCTTCGATAAACACACTGAGAGGCAAAGTGTTCCCACAGCTCTGGCAGTGTTACATTTTAAATAGATGAAACAGAAAATCACTTCCAAAGCCCCAGCGAATACAACCATCCACTGTATTATTGACCTGGTCGACGAGTTGCTTAGCAACAACACTTGGTATCTTTGAGACAATAGAGTCTTCCCGCAGAAATTCTCCCTTCTCCCTAGCAACACACTAATGGGGATTTCACTGTTACACACAGAGCTGTATGTGCCTTACAGGGAATCTGTGGCTATTTTTAGAAACAGGCTGCTTACCTTCTTTCATCTTTGTTGGTGAGCTGAATAAATCAGAGATCACTGTCAATATTAAACACTATTTTGGTAGCAAAGTCAGATTTTCTTTGTGAGCCAAATGAATCACAAAATCTTATTACTGTGTGCTGCTCTCAGGTGACAGAAGACAGTTTATTTGTGATAACTGAGAATATCACACATTGACTCACTGTACCAGTTTCTCAACTACAGCTTTCTACAGCATACAATAGCAGAAATGAGATTTTGAGAGGTAACCCCAGAATACCATGATGACGCATAAATGCCTGTTGGCATGAGGGTTTCCATTTGCTACTCAGGATGTCCTAAATAATAATATGAGCTGGAATAGAAAAGCTTACTAAGCCAGCCAAGGGAGGAATGAAAAATCCAAACAAAAGAATGAAAAACCAGTGAGTGGGTGGCAGAGGCTTTCAGTCTTTTATTTCCGTTGCCAACTGTGCAAGGAGACAGAATTGGCCTTTCCCAGCTTTCATCCTTTTTCAAGTACAGTAGCAGGCACCCACCTGCCCCTCCCCCCCTATTATTTCTGCTGATATAACTCCCCGACAACACATTTGTGGAGAGAAGGGAGTGCATGGGGAGATGCATTATTGAACAGTGTCAGGAGCTAAGATTAGAAACAGCAGAGTGCGGCTGCAGCACAAGTGCCAGGTGGGGAGTCTAAAGATAGAAAGGTCATCTTTCTCTGGCACAATGGACGGACAAGGCGTCATTATCCGCCATAAGTCCTGGTGGCATTTTCTGCTTGATTGGCAGCAAATGTAACAGTAGATTTATATTGTGAGCTGTAGATAGGATGGAAAAAAAGAGGATTGAAGATTGAATCTAAAATGGGAGTTACCACCTCCAAATCCAGAGAAGAGTGTGATGGATTGTTTGGTGATTCAGTATGCATCCCCTGGGGAAATGAGCTTTTTTTTTCCTCCGATAAGTCTGCCCTCCTCTTCACCACTATGAGCTATATTTAGCCAGGATTTCCCCCCCGAAATGGTGCAGTATGCCTTCAATACATTCATATATTGTACTGTAGGATGAAAATGCATTCTTCTTGCATATGCTTGACACTGTAGGTGAATCCGAATAACTTGTTTAGATCTTCAAGATTTAAAGATGGCAGTGATCACCAAAGCAGCATAATAGAGCAGATGTTTGTTTTGCTTTTTTGTGTGAAGGATTTTACAAGTGCATAAAATCTACACAGATGCTCAAAATCCTGGAGCTGTGCAAAGGTTTTAGGTTTTTTTCAGCAATGTCAGCATGAAGCACACAAATAAAGCTGCTTTAAGGATCCTTATTGATCCTCCTGAGGTAATTCATCTCTTCTGTATTTGTTAAGAAATTTAAACGACTCTAAATCTTTTGAGCCATGTGCTGTGTAGAACGAGTTCTTTGTTTAACAAGCAGATTCTCTCACTGCTGTGCTACAAGTGGAGCCTCTCTGTCTTTAAAGCTTGGGCCCTGCTAGCTCTTATGCAAGCTACAGTCATGCTCCATCCTCACCTTTACATAAGCTGTGTGCACTGCGTGAACACCTGTACACTTTTTTTTCCCCCAAATAACAATAAAACATTTTCTTCCAGTCAATCTAAGAATAGATAAGGGAGGCAGTATTCTTAGTTGTCTCACAGACGGTCGATAGATCTTGTTCTCCAAAGTGTGGGTGGCTCTCCGCTCGGCTGCGAGTTATTGCACAGCAGGTTATGTAACACTGTGGTGTGTCCCTGTTTGATGCGCTGGTGTTAAAGAACCTGGGTCTTGTGACACAATCGCACACAAGAGTGCTGCTGTCAGTCTTTGGACATTTAGTTTCTCAGTTGTATTAGAAAAGCCAGTTCTATTAATGTCCTGGCAGGGAAGCACACATACAAACATCAGCGCTGCGTCTTGTCCCTAAGAGAATTCCTGGAAGCAGCGTCTGTCTGTACTTGTTGCACTCCAGGAACTGCGAGAAAAACTTCCAGGAGTTTACTGCGCATGTGCACATTTCATTCCCAAAAGATTTCCCGGATTTTATTCCATTTGGCCGTTCACTGGTTTGAGCGGATAGCTCACTTTTCCCCACATTTGGAAGCTTCTCAGTTACAACAGTTACATGCAGGGGTGGAATATGACAGAGAGGCTTCCCAGTGTGGGGGTTGGCCTTGAGTAAAAAGCATTACACCCAAAGTGATTCCTCTGAGCAGTAAGAGATTACACAACATAAATCAAGCCTGTGCAAAACAATATGATAATCCGTTTGGATCCGATTTTTATCTCACCTCCACCTACTGCTGGGTGTTATGTAACTGAGGCAATTAAGCATGTAGGTTTTCCCTGCAAAAACAATCACCTAGGTCTGTCGTGGGTTTTGCACTGTCGCACCATGAATAGCATGGAAGTCATTAATTAACTACTGATCTGCGTGATATTAATGGATCCTACCCACAGAGATATTTAAGCCAGGACAATGAGAAATTCTGTTACTGATATCATTAAAACATTTCATACTTAAATCACAAGCCAAACACATCATCCAACCTGATGCTCAACAGCGATCAATGAAACGTTTATTGCCATTACTTCAACAAATGGATTGCGAATACTACACAGGCACAGATAGTAGTGTGGAGAAGATTTCATCGCTTACTTGGCAAGTTTCATTTCGATCTGCTGGCGAATTTCCTGGCGCTCTTGGTCGCTCCTTGCTGGGAAGATATTTCTGTCCTCTAGCTCCTGCTTGCTGGGCCTGTTTCGTAGCTTGACAGCCAGCAACTCCTTCCTTAGCCTGCGAGGAAGTGTGCCTGCAACCATGCATACACGCATTAACACACAGGAAACTCTTAACATATTATCAGCCTTGTATACCTTTATAAGAGTCTTCTTCCTTTTCTTATCCTAACAATATGCAAAGGTAAATAAATAAAGTCTTCCAATCCCTGATCCCAAAATGCCACGAATGTCAGCAAATACCCTCACTAACTGAACATTACTCATAGTTCAGTTTGGAAGTATTTGGGCACAGCCACTATTTCCGTTCTTGCTCTGTACTGCAGCACATTTGAAAAGAAGTGAAACAGGAATTATTAGGGTAAAATGCTGACTCAGACCTTTAGCAGCGTTTGAGGATGTGCACATCCATATTACTATGTTGTGGCATGTAGGCCTTTTTATAAAGCAACTGCCAAAACTGGATTATCAACTGCACAAACCAGGCTATGTCCCCAGGGTCCCAGATCTCCAGGGGCCCCATAAGCCCCTGGTTCCCCCCTGTCAGCTCTGTCAGCAGATTTGTTTTTGACCTATAATGCTTCCATTTGACTATGTGAACGTATTTGTTTTGATGACTTTACATAAATGTTATGGTGAACTTGTCAGCATCATTTGTCTATTTTAGCACCTAGCAGCCACATAGCAACATAAGCATTTATTTGGTTTTGTGTTTCTGGTCACCTGACAAATGCTAGCGAGCGGAGCATGAATGTTGTATCATGCTCCACTCGCTAGCCACTCCTGTGGGAAATATCTGTCTCTTTAGCTGCTAACTGTTACCATATAGTCATCATCATTTTTTTCTGAAAACTGCTGCCTGCTGTGGTTGGAAATGGCACTGATGGGAGCAGTGAGAGTAAAGCAAATTATTAAAATTGTGCACCTTAAAACCAAAACGATGAGCTGAAAGACATACAATACTTTGTAGAGCTCAGAAGAACTGCTGAGCTGGGTGGTAATTCTGTGTGGGTACATCATTACAAGCTGCCACTTTCACATTACACATACACATATTCATTTGACCCATTGATAATATGGAAACATTGATTAGTGCAGCTTTAAGTTTTGCAAATTCGTAAATAAAAGTTAGTTTAATTAAAATACGCAAGCTTATTGTAACAGCAGAAAACCAAAGGCAAACTATAATCAAGATGCTGGCTATGACAGCCCCCAATGTTCAGTCAGTGCTGTAAGACAATGACAGGACTGTATTTGCTACACTCTTATCCCAGTAACTGTCCTCCTGTAAAAAACAAGCCCACAGGTCGTCTGTGCAGCAGGTTATTATGACCCATAGTTAGGTTTTGTTGCTAGGTGACATCTAGCAGCCATAGTAATTATGACAGGAGCAAAAGGAGACGTAGCGTAAAGAGAGACAAAGTCCACATCAGGAGGAGGTTGTGGTGGATGGATGGGTCCTCGACACTGTAAATGATACAGGAGAGTGGTGTTCGATTCCCCCGAGGTACGGTACACATGCTGCCGTAGGGGCGCCATATTTCAGCAGACAGTTTCAGCAGTGACTGCATTTCAGTCACTTCAGTAACACAATGACAGGACTGTACTTATCCCAGTACAGATGTAACCACATTCAAATTAAAGAAAACGCCAAGTACTTTAACCTCAGAGCGACTGTTTCATTTTAAAGCCAATATGGTCCAGTATGGTCCAGTATGGTCCAGACCAGTATGGTCCACTACAGAGTTGAATCAAAAACAAAAAGAATTGTGCAAATGTCCAAATGCTTACAGACCACACTTTAAATCACACCGTTAAGCTCTTCGACCCACCAGAGATGACAGACTCATTCCAGCCATCCAGGTCGGTGGGGAGGCCTGAGGTGTTGGAGAAGCACTGGTCCAGCCGCACGTTCTCCTTGTTCTCCTCTGCCTCCTTCTTGGGCCAGTCAGACCCTCCACCTCCCACACAGCCACCCACCAAAGATAATGTGTGTTGGTTCTCGGAGCTGCAGGAGCGAGAGAGCCGCCCGTCAGAACACCACAGCCGCGGGGGTGAGCCCTGCTCACACCCTTCATGGACACTGAGGGGAAGAAAGGTGGAATTAATGTCGATGGCGATGAGTTAAGGAAAACATCTGGATTTTAAATATAGATTTTATGATTGAGATTTAAAGCAATTGATTAATTATCTATTTGAAATTATATTGTTAGAAATGAGAGATTTGTGAGAAAATTATAGTCACCCAATATATAATATATATATCATATCCTACCAAATGGGATATAAGCCTCTCATCAGAACCAGCATTAGCTTTAACATCAGTGAGGCTGAACAGAGTTTCTTTAATACAGATATATGGGGTCAAGCAGAGGACTCACCTCTCCTGCCTGTTCTTGGAAGCGAAGGCTCTCTGCAGTTCCTCCATAATGCAGCTAGGGGGCATGGGAGGATGCATCATATTTCCTAGATGTGGGGACCCTGAGGGGTTGGCCAGGGGCCCTCGCAACGGCAGGGTCATTGAAGCCAGGCTTTCTGTGGCCCTGGGTGGAGGCTCCTTGGGGAGGTAGGAGTTAGGCAGGTGAGTGGGGAGCGACACAGGGCCTGAATCTGAAAGAGAGGGACGAGGAGAGAAACACTGGAGGTTAATAAACAAACCATTTTCTTTCCTGCATTAGTTTGCAGGTCACAGTTTATCTTCAGATACTAAGCTTAAGTTTGAGCAGCGCATTTACACTTTAGCTCATGGGAATTCAGACTCTCCAATCTACCCGGCCTTCACATCTGTTTAATATCAGAACAAAGTTGAAGAATGATTTTTTTTTTTTTTGTGCAAAAAAAAAAAAAATCCATGCCAATCTGACATCTGCAATACATCTAAAGAATGTACTGCATGTTCTGTACCACAGTGAATTGCTGAAAAATGTGGCTCATCTTAGACTGAGCACAGCAGTCTACAGGCTTGAGTCTGACTTACTCTAACCTTGACTCTGTAATAAGGTACTGGTACCAACTTTAAGATTTGTCCAACTACAGACTGGTTGCAAACTAAAGGAAAAAATGTCTTTGTAATGTGTTGTGTCACTGTGACCCAGCAGAGCAGCTTCAGTGCATCTCTGCACTGACTCAGCAAGCCTGGAACTACTTATGCGGATGAGCACAACTCTTATAAAAGATATCTACTCATTTAGAGCAAGTAACTAAGTGCTGTATTCAAGTACACTTGTGAGATTCTTGTACTTTACTCGAGTAATTCCATTTTATGATACTTTGTATTTCTAATCCACATTTCACAGGGAAATATTGTGCTTTTTACTCCACAACATTTATCCTGCCTGGTCTAAACTACAAAGTGCTTATGAAGTCATTAAAAGCAGCATGACAATAACTCCAGATTATGATTTTGAGTGCAAAATTTTTATTTGTGACATAGTATTTTTACATGTGGTATTGGTGCTCTTACTTTACAAAGGATCTATATACTTCTTCCAGCACTGAGTTTTGATGACGGTGGTGCCGGCGCTGTATCTGACACATATTCCATAGATTTATTGAAATATGTTGAGACTACAAATATGAAGGCCGCAACATATGATTCACATCATTTTTATACTTGTGCCCAGTATGGAAACATCTGTGTTAAGTTTTTAAGGTTTCACCCACCTGTTGCTCAAACTGAGCAGACACATGGTTTTATACATGTTTTTTTTAATGTACATTCGAGGGAAAAAAGACATTTCCTTAACCTCTGGGCACTCACCATCTCCAGCACTCAGCTGGGGCAAAAGTTTTGGAGGTACTTGTGGTGGGGACGTTCCGGGAGGAATCTCCTCCTCTGGTCTTTCATCCATCTGGTCCGTCATGTCCTGCAGCCCCTCAGGTAAATCCCCGGCAGGGTGCACCTCCTCGTCTCTTTCCTCCTCCGGATGCGGTACATTCTCCTCTACTCGTTCACAGTCCTGGAGAGGGGCAGCTACTGGAGGACATTAATGAAGGGGAACAAAACATTTATAAATGAGTGCTGTTGTGAAGAACAAAAACATGTTCTATTAAATGGATGGCAACTGGCGGCAACAGAATGTAAAGGAGTATTTCAAAGAGCAGTGAGGTTATTATTGACACGATTAAACTGAAATACAAATGAAAAAAGGTTTGGATAATACAATGAACCTGTGAGTAATTATTGAAATATAAGTTGTAAGAGTTGTTTTTGAATGAACATATTCTAAAATTAAAAACTGTATCGAGCAGCACCAGTTCTACTGGTAACAGTATGTACCACCAGACTGAAATGTACTGTATTAACTTTGTACATAAAAACCATATCCATGATGCACTTGTTACAGCATTGCATACAAAACTATTATGTGTCTAAGTGACAGAGGATTACAATCCTAGCAGGTGAGAGCAGAGGCAAAGAACGTCATTGAATTGTCTCTGCTGCCCTCTAATGGTGCATACTGTATGTAAAAACACTGATTCGAACACAAATGTCTCCATTATGTGAAAAATGGAAAAAAAAAAAAAAAAAAAAAAAAAAATTTCAACAGATGGAATTTTTTTATAACATTAGCATTGTTTTCATTTTTTTTTGTAAGAAGAGTATAAAATCTGTCCTCCTTCACATTATTTTAAAGCATTTTATCACATTGAACTCTGTTACACTCTCATACCAACTCATACTGACTCTCATACTCTACTATAAAGCTGAGACAAAGTTACCCCTCCACTTTACAAATCTGTTGCTTTTGCAGCTCTATAGTGTCTCTTGATCACAGTGAGGGACTGTCCTACCTGAAGGGGGGTGCTCCTCCTCAGGACCAAGGTATTCCACACTGCTGACTGTGAGGTTTGGGTTCAAAGGTCCCCCGAATCCTCCAAGCAGGACTGCACCATCTGAGCAGCAGCCCTGAGTGGGGGAACTGGGGTCGTGGCATAGAAGACCGCTGGATAATGCTACATCTGTGAGGGGATAAGAGGAGAGACGTATGTATGTGTAGCCATCGTGATTTCTGTGTTGTGCATAAACAAGATTGATATGCTTCTCTATGAATAGATATAATGTGAATGAAACTAAATTATCTTTGGAAAATATTGTAATTGTGACCGTGATGTGACCTGAACTGTGATGATCCAAAATGACATTCACTCTTTAAGCCACCTTGATTCAACAGCACTCTCCATTTACAGCAAGAGCATCACATTTCACCTTGTGCACAGCAAATATAAAGTGTAGATACCTGCTATACCTAAAGCAGGAACACAATGTGACTGTACAATGATTTATTATGACTGTTTATCTACTTTCATGATAACATATGATCATATTCTTTTATAATTTCACAAAACACAAACAAATTACTTAGAGGTAAATGTTGTTAAATGACCTCCTGACCTTTTTTTTTTTTTTTTTTAAAGAATGCAGAGAAATTATTTTTCAGAGGTTCAGATACTTAGCTCTGTGACGCGAATGTAATGATAACACAGGAAGCATCAGATCATGGTTCATTACATTTAAGTCTAATTGGTGTTTTGTGATATCTCATTTGCCATTTTGTGGTACATTCTGATATTGGCAAAATATTTTTATTGATTTTGTGATAAACTGATGTCGACTATATCCTCTTAAAAATCATTTCAGCAACATCAAAATTCACAAGCTACGTGTCAGTGCTATGTCAAGATTTTAAAATGCCTACAGTATTGTGTTGCATGTTTTTGTGGATACAATGACGTAAAATGTGGAAAACTCTTCCCTGGAGTCATTATGAAGTGATGAGTACAGACGTATTCAGACGGTTAGAACTATACTTGCCACATCTTTTCACCCACACCCTCTCATTATCTCTCCCTAATCTAATTCATTAGAGGGGATGAGGAGAAACGTGAGTGAGTCCTTCTGTTTGTGGAACCTGTAAATGCAACCTCCCTGCACTGTACCTGTGGAACTCTGCTTGAGCTTCTCATTTTTCTTTTTCCTCCACTTCCAGGGCTTGAAGATGCGCCCCAGGGTGGCCAGCTTGCTATTACGTCGGATGGGTGGAGTGTGGACCCCGCTCACCAGGCAACCTGTCCTCAGCACCCTCTGCTGGTCCACCACCTCTACTACAGACACAGAGGATATGGAGGAGAAGCCCAAAGAGGGCCCAAAGAGTTGGTACAGCAGGACGATATGGGGTGAGGAAAGAGTGGGTGGGGGTGTTGGCAGGAGGAGGATCAAAGGCAGGGAAGGAAGGCAAAGAGAGGGCAACAGGGAGAGGGAGTGTGTTGCAGTATGAAGGTGGGGATACAGGGATGAAGAAAAATCACCAAACGTGCAAAAGTAGGTGAAGGGCAAGAGAAAGAGGGGGAGAGAAGGCAGAGTACAATTAGTACACTCACCTCACTGAATAAACCATGATGGACTTCAAGTGCTGTGAACAGATTGAATTAGAAAGACTAATTTGATCAAGGCCCACTCCCTCACGGCTGTTATTTTCCTGTGAATCCCCTCTGTCCGAGCCATACGTCACGTATCAAAATAAACATCTCTCTCGCAGTCCAAATCTGGAGGGAGCATGAGAGGCTCATAAGACTACAAAAAGATGTCCCTCCCTGGAGACCAACAGGTGTGCCAGCCTCACTGCTTTCCCAGAAGCGGAATAACACTCAGCTCCCTGGTAAAACAAAGCTGATTGTTTTAATGTATCAACCTTCCTTATGCTAATACGCTGCTCCACTTCTACATGACTTTATATGATCTGTCCCAGCTCTCACACAACATACGTCTCCTCAGTGATCAGTTTTTTTCAGGAGGTGCAAATACCTCTGCAGTATGTTCCATAATGCCCTACAAAGTCCTAGCTAATCTTCCAGGGGTCCAAATAAAATGAAAACAAAAGAAAACATACATGGCAATGGTTGTACACAACATATATGCACACCAAAAGAAAAGCAAGCAATAATGACAATGATGCAAATAAAACACGAAACAACTTGTAACTAAAGCCCCAAAACAAAATGTGCATAAAACAGTCTCAACGATCACTGGAAAAAAAAATCTGCATCCAGGTGAGATTCATATGCAAATTATGTTTCAGGTGAAAGGAGTTAAATAGTATGCAGTAATCTATAAAGAGTGCAGTCCATGATATTAATTCATTAATCTGTTGTAATAACTGAGCTATTACATCTACTCTGCCACCATCCCTGCACAGAGAGCCTTGTCTCTCTTTAAAGGAATCTTGTATTTCAATGAATGATAACTGTGACTCATAACAAGCTGAGTGGGGGTCTACAGATCCATGTGCGCACACTGCCGCTGGATCCAGGCACAAAGAGAGCCAAAAAGAGGAAATGCACAATAAGCGCCATGTATTTAAGAGCTACATACGTCAATGTGACAAAAACGGAGCGATATCTGCCTTCAGGAGGCTGATATCTTTGTTCAAATATTCAGCTGAGGAGGAGGCAAGGATTTGTGATGGGGGAGGTTGGGGAGAGGAAGGGGGCGGGGGGAGATTTGTAGAGCGGCTCAGGGTGTGATATGGAGTACAGTGATGGAGGAGGGAGGATACAGCTGACTCCTTTTCAAGCTTTTTTTTTTGCAGCCCCTTGCTTCTTCCTTGAAGCACATGGGTGGGGAGTAGAAAGAGGATGGTGGTTAGCGATGGGGGGAGGAGAGGAGACAAGAGTAGAAAAGGATAGGAGAAACAAGGAAAGAGAGGGAGGGTGTTGGGAAAAGGAAAAGAGAGACAAGGAAAGGAAAGGAGGGAAGCGGAAAGAAAAGAAAAGGTGGCGTTAAGAAAAAGTGGGGTTTACAAGCAGTCCAGAGGAAACAGAAAAAGAAAAAAGAGGGAAGGAAAAGTATGGCAAAACGGAAAATAAGAGAAGAGATGAGATGAAAAGGGATAATTTCCAGTTTGGAATTTGATCCTAAAAGTTCCTGGAAACAGGTCAGTTGACCGTGCGCACCCGTCTCACTGTGTCATCATCACTACTGTCACACATTCAGTGGGGCAGACATGGCACTGCACGCAGAATCCAGGTCAAGCTTGAAGGAAGCGCACCCAGTCGCGCAGAGAAAAAAAAGCTTAAGAGAAGGAGAGGGGGAGAAGGAGGGGTAGAGGTGTCTGTGTGAGAGGGAAAGAGAGAGAGAGAATGTGTGTGTGTGGAGAAAGGGCCTGCTGCTGTTGCCATGGTGACCATATCCAGATGCTGCCGCAGCAGTAGGAGCCAGCGGGAGGAGCGAGTCAGTCTGTAGCTTAGAGGAGAGGAGGAGAGAGGAGAGGAGAGGAGCCCCCTACACAGACACTGCCTGTCACATCTGAAGCCAGTGGCAGCACCAAGTGCATTGTGGGTAGGGGTGAAGCCACATGGAGGACAAGATCTGTCTGCATTTTGAAAGAGGGAAGGAGATCGGAAGAGGGAGGGGGGGTGGGGGAGAAGGGGGATTCCAGGGAAAAGAGGCGAGAAGGAGAGATGGGAGGGGGCTGTTGCTATACGGAAGAGCTTGCAGGAGAATCTGGCCTCGTCCAATCACAGAGCAGCTATTTATAATGCATATCAAATAACTTCATTTTTCATAGAAGGGGTGGTTGTTCAGAGAAAATGACAGGAGTCCGGGTAGAGCAGAGGAATTAGGTGAAAACACATGCACGCACATGGAGATTTCTTTTATCCACTGGATGAGGGTGTTTCGAAATGTGTGTCAGATAAGCATGTACAGCCTACATGCACCATGTGGTGATGATGTGCATTTCTAATTAATATGCTAATGCAAATAGGATTTGTTAAATCCACGTGTCAGGCTGATGCAGTGGACCAATAGTGTGTTTCCTGTATTCCCATAGTCGTCTCCGACACAAGTCTGCACACACTGTAAGTCCAATCAGGTGGTGATGTCACGGCTTTACACAAGATAAAAGATTAAATTCCCAATATAATTCATAAACGACATCAGGAATGCAGGCAAGCATAAGCTACAGCTGCTAAACTCTAGACTGCATTAGTGCAGCGTGAACCCCTGAAATGATTTAAGACTGGAATAAAGTAGACAATATGATAATGTGACTTGGCAAGAAAACTAAAACACAGCGCGTTAACCAGGGACCACACCCCGCTTAACCAGCTTGTCAGCACATTCAGGAGCATAAGAGCTCTCCCCACATGTGCACACTGAGCACATCCCCCCTCCAAAGGGCCCAAGGTGAGAACTACCCAACAGGAATGTTTTTTTTTCTCTTAAATTGTAGGAAGTCTAAAAATGAAAGGTAGGCTGTTCTGCTCTGATAGTGACAACCACAAAGGCAAAGAATGAGACTGAACGACAACAACTCTGAATCCATTTGTGACCTTTTTGCAGCTTTTGCAATGAACAGGATTCACACTGAGAGGCAGGATAATATCAGCAGCGAGGTTGTGAGGGGCAAAGCCTCGGTTTGCTGAATCACCTGACAGAGCGATCTAGTGAATGGGCTTGTGTTTTTAAAGCTCCCTCTATAGTATTAAAAGATAAATCAGAATAAAACACCACTCCCCTGATAATCTAGTAGCTCACGGGGACAAAAATGATGTCAACTGTTTGCATCATTTGGCTGCATTACAAGTACATTGAACATCAAGTATTTATCGTGTAACATCTCATTTCACAAGCAGGTGTTTAAACCTCTCAAACACAATCAGCACTAAGCTCTCTGGAACATCACTGCTGAAGGCCTTGGAGGGTTTACCAGTAAGTCTGAAAATACTATTCATCCTTCAAGTCACAGTGCAACGTTTACAGCTTAAAATGATACAGTCAGGTTCACTTTCTTGGATAATGAAGTGCTATTTTTGTCCACCCATTAGCTGAGTCAGACATTTGAAAGAAGCTGTCCTAATCATTTACAGTTTCATTTTTCAGCCACGCTTGTGTGGCTTTGAGGAAGGCAATGTCAGGCTGTTTGTTGGTCATTCAATCAACCACTTTAGACTGAAATTTCTCAACTATTACATGTCTTGCCAAGAACTTTTGTAGAAAAAAATCACGGTACCCAGAGGATGAATCCTACTAACTTTGGTAATCTATGGATTTTTCCACTAGTGCCACCGTAAGGCTGACATTTTAGTTTTTGAGTGAAATATCTTGACAACTATTGTTTGCCATGGCATTTGGTAGAGAAATGAATGGTCCCTCTAGCACCATTTGTCCAGTACTTTGAGTAATTTCCACCAGCCTCACCTGTACTTTGTACATAGGGCTGATTAGCAAATGTTAGCATCTTAGCATGCTAATACGCTAAACTAAATGTTCAACACAGTATACATATCTCCTTAACATTAGCATGGTAGCATTGTCACTGTGGTCATGTTGCCATGCTAGCCTTAGCATTTTGCTCACAGCACCACTTTGTCTAAGTAGCTACAGAGTACTATGACTGTACACTCCTACTACTGTATCTGTTGCAAGCACCTCTACAACAAACCTATGGCTAATAAGAAAAATATGCATCATTGTGCAGCCTTCCTTCTAAATACTGTATGCGCGCTTCAGTGCCCTCATCATAGATATAAATAACATCAAACAGACCCTTAACTTCCATCAACTCTGGAGGCCCCAGAGAGCCTTGGTTCCTTGCTCCAGCCCCCTGCTCCTTCCACCCAGGCAACTGACAATGTGCCCTTGAATGGACCACCTCCTTACCGGCTGCCACGCCAGCTATCCTCCTCTCTTTGCCCCCCTGGCTTTACAACTGTGCTGCCATCTGTCTGTAGCCCCATTGCCTCAGGGGCCCGGCCACAGTTAGGGCACCCAGCTATAGCAACTCGCATGGAGAGAGTGAGCAGCAGAAGAGCTAAAGCAATGTAAAAAGAAAAGAGTATGAAAGCGAAAGAAATGCTGAGATCAAGAATGGTAGCGGACAGCTACAGAGTGATGACACTTTCAACAATAATATATGATCAAAATGACAATATATATACTGTACATACAATAATAAAATTACTGATGAGAAAATAATAGATTTTTCTATTCAGGAGAGTTTCATTAAAAATGTATTTTGGACAATTCTGAAACTGTAAATTCATTGGGTAGATGACCAAAGCATCACTGTAGGCACTGAGGTTTGTGATTTTCTTTTTCATATGAATGAAAGCCCAATCTGGAGTACAACATTCTCATTTACAATCTATGCTGAATTAAATTATTAATACTAAAGGAGAAAAAACACATTGTATACCCACTGAGTGCTCCATATTAGCTCTAATAAATAGGTTCTGGCCTAAACAAAAATGACTCATCCTCACATGGATGTTGTGTTCTGTAATTTGTTTGGGAAAGAAACCCATTTCTCAGAAGACAGGATATCAGGGTGTAAGGCTACATGAGTCTGCAAAGGTCAAGCCTCCAGATCATCAAAGTGATTACAGCCCAAGTGTGAAACTCCAGTGTGTGGGCTACTGGCATCAAGAGAGTGAAATGATGTCAGTGAGGCCAGCAGCCAATAGGAAGTGCCTGGGGCCCTTGTTTGTTACCATATGTTGGTGTTGAGAATGAGGACTAGTGGGTGGCTTCACGTGTAAGCCTTTGCTGCAGAATCAACAAGGAGGACTCTATGGATCTGGTTCATTCCCAGTTTCTCTGTTTTCACTTGAGAGTTTAGAATTTTCATGAAACTTGGCGGACAGGTAGATGTAGCGGTGACTACAAACTGATTAGGCTTAAGTGGTGATTGCTAGGTCTTCATGACTGTTTTGTCTGAACTAAACTTTTTGTCAGAACTTTGTCAAGTCAGTAAAAATGTATCCCTTGTGACATCATCGGGGTTATATGGTTTCACTTAGGAAAAACCTTTAACAGACAGCCATACAAACTACGTGGTGAATTTTTCTTGGAGCTTGAATCATAGGGACTGATTGTCAGGATATCTCATCCTCGGATCCAAAGACCATTCTTTAAAAAAAAAAAAAAAATCTGCCCCTCATAAGTCTGCAAACTTTAGTTCAGTGTTATGCCACTATAATATTTCTTTAAAACAAAAAACAAAACATCTTCATTCACCCGAAATGATGCCAAAACATCAAAGCTCAATATCTGAGAAGTATGTCAGATGTTGATAGAAATGTTCAGGGCACTCAAGTATGTAAAGTATCAGATTTTTTTGTAAGTAGTTTTTGTTTGCTGGGTGAAGAAATAAGGCCTTCAATATAAAATGTCTTATAAGTGTAGTAGGACTGAAGAGCAGAAGGTTTAAAAACTGAGGTTTGTGCTCTTTAAATGTTTTCATATGGTTGTTATTGACCACTATTATTAAAAATAGCTACCACCGCTTATCCAGAACTACTCAAAATATGGATTATAATAATTCTGAGACACACACATGCACAAGCACATACATACATGACACATTTAGACACAGACACGCCTCTGCATCTCAACCGAAAAAAGATGGGCTATCTTTGACCAACTGTGAAACCCTCCCTGCAGCCAGCACATCCACCCAGGGAGCCAAAAATGTCCCCGCTAAAAGTGCTTTTCCTGTCACCTACACAATGGGGCGAGCCTTCGCAAATGTCATTCCAACCTGCTCTCCCAACAGCAACCAGAGGAAGACTGTGTCCAGGAAGACTTCCAGTTCATACAGTTAGGTTTTGGGCTATGTTCCCATTATAAGAAATCTCTTATTCCATTAAAAAGCTCCCTCCAATCAAGTAATGGAAGTCTTGGTTCACCCTTCATATCTTGGGCTGTTCCTGCTGTCTATCACATTAATCTAGCAAACTGCAAGATTCATATTGACTCATTCAGCTCCTTTCATATATTCAAAAGTGCTGCCTGCAAAAGATTCACCGCTTGACAGAGATAGCTTAATTATAAAATTACACTGTGAGATGCTGCTGACTAAAAAGTGTCAGGCAGCCTCGTGTTTAGAAAGACTTTCCCAGGAACAGAAAGGTCATAGCTTTAATCCTGCTGCAGCCAGTGTGTCTATCAACAGTTTTAAATCCGTCTTTGAACATTATGAACTCCTACTCACTCAATCATTTTTAATTGCTCAAGACATTAGCAAATGTAAATGTGAGCAGTCACTCTCATGGTTTATTCACAGGTGAGTTAGCCATGGGTCTGCAATTGGGCGTGGGCGTTGTAAGTCAACGAGGCCAGTCAGAGACTCCAGTAGTGGAGTCAGGTGGGTGAGCAATGGTGTGTAATTTATTCCTGTTATTTCCACTGATTTAGGTCAAAGCGTGAAAAATTTATATAAAGCATATTGAGTGTGTGCATGAGAGAGGGAGGGAGAGAGTGTGAGACAAATACTCACTGCACCAACAATGTGTGTCAGTGCATGAGTGCTTGTGTACATGTTTTAGTGTCTACACTTGATACAGAAGCTGATAGCTCAGTTCCACCGAGCTCCCATTCCCTCTGCAGGGAGGAGAGCACATCGTGGTCTCCAGGCAGGAAAGACAGTGGGATGTGCACAGAGGAACAGTACAAATCACCACTGTTAGCACTGTAATCTCCAAACAAGTTCCCACAGCAAGGATGCCACTCACTTTTGGATTCCCTCAAGTGTGCAGCAATGCAAGCGTAGGACCGTTTGGGCCTATTAAAAACAACTTGATGTAACAGCCTGAGCAGTAGCTGGAACTAGAGCAGGGAGCCGTACTGTACAGTAGTGTGTGAAAAGCTGCTACTCCGCAAGAGAAACACACAAACTCAGTTAAAAGCAGCATGATATTTTTCACCATGTTATTGTCCGAAAAGCTTTATTTATCCCATGTGCTGGACCTCAAATGGATCATGCAGGGCCAGGATGAACAGTGGCCAACAGCTCATTTTGTGACGCCAGACTGTGCACGAGTCAGTGCACTAACTGTCCAGTAACCTCATTTGTCACGGATATATGGATATACTTAAACAGGCCAGACGTTACATGCATGGTCATATTTGTCATTATACCATATAATAACCATGTCAATAGCCATGTCATGTGTATCATGGAAGACATACTAAGAACATGGGGTCAAACAAATACACTGCCTGTTGGTTCAATAGAAAGATTGAGTGTATTAATGATATTACTACAGTCATGACATCAGCTACACCTATGACAAGGTTTACGAGATAACTGAATTAAAACACCAAGTAGCTCCAGAATATGATGAGTTAGTTTCTGTACATCTTGCCTGAAATGATATAAACAGCTATTTTGAAAATTGCTTTGGTCTGATTGGGGCAGAGATGAGTCACTCCTACAGTGAAATCCGTCATGAGAGCTGTGTGGGTCTGATGGCAGACAGGAAAAGTGTCTACAAAAGATTTTGCCCAGTTACTTAAACACATTCACTTTGTGAGACCACACAAGCTGCAGTTGTGCTGTGTCAGAGGGATGCTGCAATGGTGAAAAAGACATGATCTAGTAGTCAGGTTTGGACCATATGATGAATCAGTGTTGATGAAGAAGTTGCTAGAAGCCACTTGCTCATCAATAACGACCACAGGCTCTGTACAACAGGCTTGGCCACAGTTCTAATAGCAGTTTTAATGGGATTGGATTGGAACTTTTGGCTTACATGGATGTATGGGATGATTAAATTAAATTAAATGGAATTTGTGCCTGAATCTGCACAGTGTGCTTTCCTCATTAATGTGTCATCAGTACAAAAAAGAAAAAAAAAATAGCTGGGCCTCTTTCCCAGCAGATCAAGAGCCCGCTTGAGTCGAGGCCTCAGGGATCCAGGACAGGCTTATCAGCACACAGAACACGGCTCTGCTCCGTTCAGCAGCCTGCTGCAATGCAAAGGCCGGTGCTGTCCATGGTGCTGAGATTCACTCTGCTATAATACAACAAAGTCTCAAGTCCAAAGTCACTCCCTATTTGCACTCTAGTGCATTATACTGCATTTTACTATTTTATTCCAGTGTTTGAGTTATTATTGTAAAATTATCCAGTATAGTGTGCTGTAAATCTCAAAAATGAAAATAGAAGACTTATAAATTGTACTATTTCTACTGCTGTGGATTTTGTCTTTGTGTGACAGCAAAGTGAATATTTGGGTGTTTTGGACTGTTGGTCGTACAGGAATATTTTACTCTATACCTAAGTTAAATCATCCCACAATGCAACATATAGGTAGTATACATTTAATAATCACTAAACATCATGCAGTTTTCAGACAGGGGGGGGAAAAAAGGTACATTCAGACAGCTGCCACATGAAAAGAGGCTGATCAAAGTACTGTGGTATCTGACACACTATATAGTCCTCTAGACAGAACTCTGTGTGGTGCTGTGCTTCACCTTTGATAAATGTAAAGATTGCGGTTATGTGGCAGCACAACAGTCAGTGATGGTGCAAACTGATGATTCATAGGTGTCTGACACCGGAATTTATTACTCCTTTGGACAGATAGCTTGGAGGATCAATATGTGGGACTCGGACAACAGATGGGATATTGGTGCAAGCTGAAAGAGTTTTTAAGTCATGATCAGATCCCTTTCATTAGTTTTTTTTAATGGCATTTTTATTGTATTTCTAATTTTGCATTTTGTGTTAAGCTGTATGTATTTGTACTAATGCCCTGGTGTCAAAATCCAGCTCAGGCTTTAAATCTTGCTGTACTGGGCTTTTACTCTTTTACCTCACACACAGTCACAGTCCAGCAACACAATGAAAAGCTTCGATTAATTTCCCTTTTACGACTGTTTTCTTTCAGTCATCTGATCTTGCTATGCATTTCATTTACCATCTCCTGAGAGGCTCCGGCGGAGATATTCAATAACACTGTAGTGTAAGAGCCTATCAAACAGTCACTCAGTGGAAGGCCTCACACCACTTTCCCTCATCTCTGTGGTGTTTTCAAAGTCTGTCAAGCTTCACCTGCCTTAGGTTTCCTTTTCTTTCTCTCTCACTCCATCTTTAATCCGTGGCTCTTTCCTGCCTGTCCCCTCCATGTTTCTCTGTCCCAGACAGGGGCGTTTATCTGTGATGGGGCCTGGGACTCCCCTCTGCCCTCTTCATTTATCTCCGACTGAATCTGACAGGTTTGTTGGGGTAGAGGGACACTGCAGCCACAAACAGGTGTGAGGATGCAACAGACACCGGGAGTTGCTGCTGTGGATGTTACAAACTTATTGACCCCGGAGAGGCGGGAGCAACAAGATAAATAGTACTTTCTTTACGTGTGATATGATTTGTTTTGCGTTGAACAGCCTCACTTAAAGCGGCTGTAATCGTTGTTTTCATATCAACGATGAATCACATATGTACTTGAGTGTGAAAAGAACTGCAGTAACAAACCTACCCAGAATTATCACCTGACTCTGTAGTTTCCCCTCAGCTCGACCGAGCTTTATGGCATCTTTCAGCTGATTGTTAAGGTTTTATGGGACACAGTCCTACTGTTTTCTATTTCATTTGAAGGGTCAATTAACAGAAAGGTAGTCTATTGCTTACCTTTTGTCTTTAATCGGGTCTGACTAAATGCCTTAAGGATGTAATGTTTTTCAGCACATGAATCTTACGTAAATCTCAAATTTTCATTTCATTGAATGCACCAACAAGTAAGAGTTTCCAGCTGAGTACCTGCTCACATCTCACTGAACTTAATACATTTAACCAAATATTCCCCATGATAACTCATCACCCATCTCAAGCAGGTTTAAAGCCTCTGCAGCTTCTCATAGGTTTTTTTGGTGTGACTGGCTGCGTGAAACATACAAAACCTAACTAACGAAAACAACAAAGAGAACAAGGTAAATAGAGGTATATGGTGATTTAACTATTACTTTGAGGTTTGCATAGGATCTCTGGAAAACTGGCCAGGTACTGGAGCTCATGCAGAGGCTTTCCAAATCAGACCCACACAGTCACTGCCTCTTTGTTAATGGTCTCCTATAGACAATCCATCATCTCACTGTAGCCATTTACCAACTAGGACAACTTCCTGGCTTTCTTTCAACAAAGGCCACTGCCCCCTCATCTCATGCTCTCCTTCCTCTCTCCTCCATCTCCTCCCTGCCTCACTGATTCAGTCTCCAGCTTCTTTTCTTCCCCTTTCCTCTTAAATGTGTTTCCACTGTTTCACAGACTCGATACCCAGAGGAGGTTCCTCTCCTAGCTCTTTACCCTTCACACTATTGTGCATGCAACTTTCTGAACTCCATTTAACCTCAGCCTTTAGAGGCTAAATAGCTCCATTACATGCTGCCTTTACGCTGCGGTCTCTGACAGGTGTTGAGGACTGCCCTGGTCTTCGTTCTCTGTTCAGCTGCCTGGCTGTCTGGTTCTTGCATATTCCGACCATGATTTTGTGATATTTTTTTTTTTCATTGCATGAGTCTACACAGACCTGCCGGTTCTCCTGCAAATAAATGCAGACATGGATGTACACGCCAAAAAAAAAACAAAAAAAAAAAAAAACACGCATGCAAACAACAGCCGCAGCAACAAATGGCTCAAACACTGTCAAATTCCTAATCTGCTCCCCCATCCACAGGGAACAGGCATGATGTAGGGCTTTTGTTGTTGCCGTCACTTTTGTGCTCCATTTTCCTGGGCGGCTGAAAGACAGTGAAGGCGTCCACAGAGAGCAGAGCTCAACAAGGCGTCTAGATGCGGCTTATCCCCATTCACTACCCATCGGCCGCGAATCCATAATGTGACAGTACAGTTAGTACAACATCCAAATATGTTTCCGACAGATGAACTATTTTTAGACTAACATAGCTTAACTCATTTGATTTAGAGTAGAAACAAGTCACAGCTGATGACTTGGTGTTCATTAGCCAACCCTACCACCATGATTTCTTTATATGGACACACGACACGATTATATATGAGTAGAGCTGGCAAAATGAGTCCACTGACAGAAGATCTGGAACAATCACTGGTCATTTATGAGGAATAAATGCCAAATATTCACTGGTTTCAGCTCCTCAAATGGGAGGATTTACTGTTTTTTTTGTTTTATATCATTGACAGTGGAATATGTTTGACTATTGATTTGTCAGAACAAATTTGTCAAACTCTCTCTATGTTTTTTTTTTTGACATTTTATAGACTAAAACAAATTAATTAATAAATTAATTGAAAAATAATCAATAGATGAATGAATAGTGAGTTATGAGCCAATGAAGAAGAGATTTGTCATCTAGTAGTAGAGTATTGATTTAACATTTCTACACAGGAAACTATTCTGTTAATATCACTGGATGATTTGCAGTGGTGTAAATCAGTGAGCAGGTCTACTTTACGGCGATATTGAATTTATTTATTTTGCCTCAATGTTATGAAGTGCCTTGATTTTCCAAGAATCTTTTCATTCTTCGGATTAACCAAAAAACAGACATTTGATGAGTTATTTCGATTTCTTCAAGTCTATTGAACTCTATTTGATGGATGAACACCATTATTCCAACAGATGATCCCTCATTTGTGGAGACGCTAACACGTCAGCTCAAAAATGTCCCGTATACAGTGGGTGTTTGGTTGAGAGCTCATGACCGTGAAGGCCACATCATATTCATACTATTCAATCCAGGCGGTGGGCCCTCGTGCCCATTATGTTTTTCATCCCGCTGATTCAGATGTATCCTAATCACCCACTGCTATAAATGACTATTATGATGTGCAATAACATATACTGTAATGGAACATTTTTATTCGTATCACCCACCCTTACCAAGAACAGTAAACTACAGTATAAATTGAATGAATGAGTCAGCGCTTGAGGCAATGGACGGACAGATATGTATCATTCTCAGCTTTAAAACATATAGTCATTGCTTTTGGGAGATTTGCTTCCCACAGTCTCAACTACATCAATTACTGTAATGATAAAAAACAGTAAAAATGTTCATGACGGTAAGAGCAGATATTTTGTTACTCAACCAGGAAGCTTCTCTAAGACTCTAGATGGCTGAGAGTTTCTTCTTGGCCTCTGTGGGGACCTCTGTGCATCACGGAGGAGAGAAATGAATAGCTCTCCAGTGGCTGCTACTAACAGGTGGCCTTGACTGACTCACAGTCCCTTAAGGCTGACCATGACGAATGAGTCGTGACTCTGGCATGGATTACAGCTCCGCTACTGAAAATAGGAAATAAGGACTTAATTAGGCTGAGTTTGATGTAGGTGCAGGTGGCTCCTCTGAAGAGCGAATCAAGCTACAGTACATCAGCACTGTCTATCATCATACCGTAATCTTGTTTGTGTGCATGGAGCTTCGTGTGTTCTTGTGTTTGTGAGGCAACGATGACAACTAAAAAAAAACTATTCAGAAACAAAAAAAACCCAAATGCAGGAGATGGAAATTGACTTGTTAATCCAGTTTGCATCATATGGATACCAGGCCAGTGAGCATGAATAGGAAGCTCCAGAATTCAAAGTGAGAATTAATTTTCTTGGAAAATAGATTGTTTTGTCTATGAAAATAAATGCCCATTGCACACGTCTTGTTTTGTCCACCCTACACTCCAGAAAAATGCTTGAAAAGTCAAACAATTTATCAGTTATCAAACTGGTTAATTTTTGACTGATAGGTTGATCGGCTAATTGTTTTATGGCTCTATCTGTTAATGCAGCACAGAAAGAGAATCGTCCAAACTGAAGCAAGCATTATTGTCACTTTATTTTACCGTATTTGAAAGATCACTTAAATTCAAAATCTCCCCCTGTCGATTTACTTTATTTGAAAGAGTTGCGTTTTTGTATTTCTGATTAGTAAAATTGATGACCTGGCCAAACATAGACAGTTTGATGTCATCCTGAGATATTTACAGACTTAGACTGTAGGAGAGGAATCTATTTTCCCACTTTTAAAACTTCTCACTTCTCACTCCACTGTTGCTCTCCCCACTGTTTTATCCACTTAACACGTACGAGCCACAGTAACAAGTTCCCAGCCTGTCTCTGAAATCTTCAGAAAAACTGATAGATAGATAGATAGATAGATAGATAGATAGATAGATAGATAGATAGATAGATAGATAGATCTAATGCCACAACGTTTTCACTCTGCCTCTGGAAGTGTGCTTTGTGCTCTAACCAGCCTGCAATCCAGCAGAGTTCAGTTTGGTTCAAGGATAAACACCATGATCCATCCGCTATATCCACCACAGCAGCAGCAGTGAAAAGCCACAACAAATACTCCCTCTTCCGCACCGTTGAGGGCACTTGAATGCCTCATTACTTGGTGGCCAAAAAAGATTCTTCTAGTTCTTCTTGTCCTGTCAGCACCAGGCTGGAGATAAGACTCGCCTGGCTTGCTGTTTTGCTCTTCTGTAAGAATTCCTGTGGCACTAAAAGCATTTTGTGTATATTGTTACCTCTTCATTTTAAACAAAGCCTTGTTAAATGAAGGGCACATCAAATTAGACCTGCTGACTCTGAATTTCTAATATTTCTACTCATCAAGGCCTGAGCATGAGGGAGGTATCATGTACAAGACATTGCTCTGGTTTGCGGTGAGTCATCGTCACGGTTCACTATCAGCTTTCGCAGGGTTTGATATAACTCCTTGTTCACTGAACTTATACCTGCAGTCCTCAGAGATTCTTCTGATGTCAGATCTGGGAGGATTATCCAGGTATCAGTAAAACCAGCAGAGGAGGATGAGCCCTAAAAAACACTGATCAGTGGGTGCTGGTGGCTAGACACTGTTCTGTAACTGGACAAATTAGGTCCGACTGTTCTCGGGTTTAAGCCGCCGTGTGAGCAAAGAACCACCATGCTGAAGTCGCCGTGGGCAAGACGACAGATTCCTGTGAGCTCTAGGGACACAGTTCTTTCATTTACCCTGCTCTCTGACTTCCCAAGAGGCACGGCAAGTGGGAGGGAGAGTGAAAAATGATTTTCTCCGTGAATTATTACAGGAGGAGGAGGAGTTGGTCATTTGCACCTACAGTAATGTCAGGGCGATGAATCGATTCATCCAGTAGTTGATAAACAAGTCTGTTTACAACGACTTAGATCATCTGTTTCTTTGGTTTGTGATTTGGCAACAGCCATAATGCCAAACCACTTCTCTTGTAGGAGGTCAGACACAACAAGCATCTATTATAACTCTGGGAAACTATGATGTGCACTTTTTACTATTCTGACATTTTAAAAATGTTAATAATTTAATCTTAAGCGGGTTAATTAATGATGGAGATAATATTCAGCACATTGGTGTATTCATATTGAATTAGTGCTGATATTCCCATTCTACATGTCCTACCAGGGGTTTGATGAAGCTCTTTCCAAACATCCTGCCTAAAACTTCTGCTTCTCTAGCTGTGTGCATCTTTCTATAAGACAGAAGAATTACTTTATGGAGTGAAGCCACAGGGACAGCCCTGCTTGGACATTCTCCCTGTCCGCGAAGCTTCAAGGTGTCCTCTCCACACCATTACCTTGGTCGACAGTCTGCAATGACTAAGTGGACATTTGAGTGAAAGTGACATTTTATTAGCAGGAGAATCTAAAGGGTCATCGTCAGAACAAACCAACTAAACAAGTTTTTACACAGCAGCTCCTGTTACCTGACGTATGTTCCTAAACAACTTTAATACAAGCTTGTAAAATCAGCAGCTCGAGGAGGCTGTTTCCATTCAGTTTCCACAAGACAGACTCTCAGGAGGAAAAGTTACAGCGACGCTAAGAGAAAATACAGTCTGAGTCAACGTGAAAACTTTGAAATGTTATTCATTGCGGTTAATAAAAAAGTAGCATTGGCTCGCTGGACAGTTGGATTGAGACCTATACTGACTCTTCCTTCTCCGGGGCTCCTGCTGTATTATTGCTGCACCTTCATTCAAGAGAAAACATTGCTCTGATTCTCTGTGATGGTCAGCTGTAACTGCTGTCTCTATTGAGTCTCCTCCCCAGTGTTGAGTAAGTGGATGAATACAGTGTCAGCCTCCGCAGCTGCAAGGGCCACTGTGTTGGGGGAAAAAGGCAGCCTTTGCCAAAGTAATCCTTTGGCAAAGGCTGGTGTCCCAGACGCTAGCGCAGTGATGATCCACACAAGGGGTGGGGGGTTGGTGGTGGGTGGGAATGTTGTGTACTTTGGGTCACCAGACACTGACATTGTCCTTGCAGCAACAACTGTATTTACTGTGTCTTTTATTTGCACAGTATATTCACATCCTGGACAGTAAGACTTTTGTGCATATACTCCAGTGTTAAGGCTGATAGCTTTAGCTCTCGTCACTAGCATCACTGATGTGCCAAGCTGCTGTGTTGTTTATTCAGGTGTGTCAAAGACCCAGTGTGACATTATCACATCCACCCATGTGTGAATTAAATCGTCCATAGGAGGTTTGATTTCAGCGAGTGTCCATCAAAAACGTGCTGATGGCTGTTGATGAGCGTAGACAGGTGAGATTTGAACAAAAAAAACAAACAAACAAACGCAGGCTTCATTAGGGAACAGTTGAAAGGTGAATGGCACTTTTTTTCTGAATCATTCAGTCAAGCATTCTTCATGTGCGTAAAACTCACCATGTGTGGGAGTGAGCAATGACTCTTTCCAAGCCCACACACTATGACCATAAATAGCCTGACTTACGTAAAAATCCAAGGCACACTTTCACCGATGATACAGTTAAATGGTAATAATTCAAAAGTGAGAGGGATTTACAGCAAACAACAAGGAGCACATGAAGTCTATTTGCAGGAGTTGATTGGAGAAGTGCAGAACATGACTGCTCCCTGGTGTTCTCCTCTTATTAATGAAAGATCAATTCATTATTCCATATGCAGGGGGACGACTAACAGACCACAGAGAGATAAACAGGAGCTCCATGTTAGAGAGCACCTGCAGGATCCATGAATCGGTAAATCGATTTCTTGCATGCATAGCTGTCCTGAATTTGGATGGGTGGGTGGGGGGTGGTGGTGGTGGGTTATTTCCACCTATAGCCTACATCACGTGGACGGTCATTGATCACAACAGTGATCAGCTCAGTGTGGGGGGAAGAGGGAATAGGGAGTGGGGATGTCAGAGCTGTCAATACGCAGAGACAGAGCTATAGGGTTACACCATGAGATGTGCATGTGCCTTTTTAAAATGCAACACACCAAAACCGAAAGTCAAGACCCATGTGTCTCCTGAATAACGAGACTACAGTGGCTCAGATAAGACAACAAATAACGTTTTAAACTGGCATCATGGAGCACGCTTGCAAGCAGATTTTGTGGTGCTGAATAGGGAGGCTGGCATCACGCTGAAGGCAAAAGATACTGTAAATGTTGCACGCGTTGATATCATATAAAACGGCCTGCACGCTGATTACTAAATACTACTTGCAGCCATAACAACCCAACGGGCTACAGGCGTCTTTATAACGCGCAAATCTAGAGGGGCATGCGGCTCTTCACAGACGCTGATATGGCACATTAATTTTCAATTTGCAGCTCCAGGATTCAGTATTACAGTCTGTATTTTACGTCCAAGGTTGGAAGCATATGCGCTAATTATCCCTCGGTGTTCTGATATCCCACTGGGCAAGCAAGGATGCCTAATGGAAACCGCTGCATCGCCAAATAAGCGGCATCATAAAAACACTTGTCTTTAGAACAAATAAATATCCAGACAATGACGCGTGTGTCTTACCTGTGCCGTGAGCCAAATCGATGCCCGGTTCGGTGAGTATGTTCGGGTCACTTTGAGATCTGCCTCGTTGCAGACAGCCGTCTAGTCCATCCGATGTAGCCATGGGGAGACAGCACAGGAATCCCGAATAAAATATTGAAAACCCAACCAGAGGCAGGCAAGGTCAGGAGGAAAGCAGCGAGCGAGTGCAGATTTAATTTGCTCTGACAACAGCCGCTTTGAGCATCTACCAGGGAGCCATGGCTGAGCAGAAATTCCGTGTGTGTGTGTGTGTGTGTGTGTGTGTGTGTGTGTGTATGTGTGTGTGTATGTGTGTGTGTGTCTGGGTTGTGTGCGCGATGATGTGTGGATGTGGGAGGGGTGATATGCCCCCTATGATGCCAGTCTCTGTCCAGCAACACGGCCAAATATTCAACACACCAGCTAACATGCTGTAGACACTGATGCATTAATGTTGCTTTGAATATTTATGAATATATGAAGGTTTTAGGTTCGAGCAACGGACATCGTTTGTTTAGGGTCTATAAACCTTTATTGTGGGTTTAAGCAGCCAAGGCAACGTCATAAAATGCGAGATTAAGTCGAGCCAGCAGTAATGAATTTATCGAGAATTTATATGACTAATCGGTTAATTAGACAGAGTGCATATTGAAAACTGCAATGGTCACTGATTCACAAAGATCCACAAAATATACATATATATATATACAGCCTATATATATATATATATATATATACATACTATATATATATATATATATATATTTCCCCGCAAAACGCCGCCCCTTGTTAAAAGCACAATGTACACAAAAACCCCCAAAGCATCATTGAGACTTATGCTACCGCCTCCACGTTAAAATGACTTCTAAAATGTATATTCATTTATAATTATTATGTATTGTATTAGCAGTAAAATACTATCATTTTACATTACTTGCTTTAAATAAAGCAGCTAATGCCTCAATATCAACATTTACTCGTAAAATATGATACAAAATTAGAATATTTTGCTGAAAACAAAGCAGGTTCATGTCAGTGCCACAAGACTCCATATAGAAGCAGCCCATTGGCTGGTTCAACAATGTGACGCAGTAACGCGGAAGTGCTCCACCACCATTAGAAAAAATGGCAGCTTACAGGTGCAGTTCCTTGGCTGTGCTGTTTATTCTTTGTGGTTTGTCAGTATTTATCGCCACAGAGGGTCAAGAAACGACACCAACGGGTGGTCACCGTGCCGCTGTGGTGGACAATGGACAAACAGACACTGAAGCAGCGGAACAAACGGCCGAGCAGCCCGCGGTGGCGGAGAGGCGGTGGGAAGCGACCGTGGTTGAGGATGTGACTCCGAATGAAGCTGCAGCCGACAAACAAGACACTTCTGCCCCTGAAACCGTGCCCCCCTCATCGGTGCCACGACCTAAAGACGATTTTCAGGAGGAATTGGTCATCAGACCGCTGCACTCAGGAGATGTTTACGCCAGCTTCCAGTTCCGCACCCTGTGGGAAACTGACTTCACGAGAGAAAACAAAGGTAGGTTAAGGGCTAGCAGTGACGTTAACACATTCACACATTCTGATGAACACATTAACACATTCAGCTAAATTTGAATAAATGATTTATATTAATTTAGATGTTTATTATTATATGCATTCTATTAATGATTTATTTATGGTTTATCAGGGTATCTAACTGCATTGTTACTGAATAGAAACACACTGCAATGTTATTACCAAAACACTTGATTTAAACAGAAACGGAATTTAACATAAAAATGTTATAAAAACAGCTAAAAACTTAAAGAGCTCAGTAAAAAGACAAGCAAAGGATTAGTAAATGATTTATTATTAACCATTAATATAGCCATCCATCACAGTTTATAAATAAAGAAATATAGCAGACATGTTAATTTTGTGTATGCTAACAGCGTGTATTTGGAAATTCGTACCGTGAGAATGAAGGTTTCAGTGTATATGGAAGTGGTGAAAGTCATAAAGTGTCTAAATTTATGATATATATATATATAGTAAATGTACAGTTATGGTGTAGAATTGTGTTTTATATTCAATATCCAGTTTCTTAGTGGTTTCTTAATGCATCAGAAAAAATTACCCTCTGATACAAAATGACAAAAGCTTTTTTTTTTTTTTTTTTAAATGAAAAGCTCTTAAACGTTTTTAATCTTTCTTGTTATTTACAGTGGGGAACATAGTTCTATTCTATGTATCGATATTGTAGTAAAGTAAACCTGAGTGTTCATTCATTACTACTACTGTAGCCTCACTCCAGTCTAACACAGGTAAAGTATGGAAGATTATAAACTAGAACTGATCTACAGTCCATAAATTCCAAAAACACCTTGTATTTTCTGTTGTTAATTTATATACATGTCATAGAACAGTGATTTTGCTAACCCTTAACTGTGTAATGTTATATTTTTTAGTGTCCCACTACCGGTTGTTCCCTAAGTCCCTGGGCCAGGTCATCTCCAAGTTCTCAGTGCGAGAGCTGCACATCTCCTTCACGCAGGGCTACTGGAGGACCATGCAGTGGGGGCAGCCCTTTCTGCCGTCCCCTCCTGGGGCTGAACTCTGGGTGTGGTTCCAGGACTCTGTGACAGAGTGAGTACAGCCCTCTGGTTGCAGCAGAGCAGAGCTGGGGAAATGTTGGGGTAAAAGTTTATATTGAAACAGATGCTAATTACTGATCTGCGTTGATATTGTGACATCACCCTGGTGAAGTTGTTAGACTTATACTAGAGAAGAGAGTTTTAATCTATAGATGGTAACTAGGGTTTGGTGCAGTCCCACACAAAATATGACAATAGACATGCTGCAGTGTTCATGAATCATGGCTCACTTGTAATTTTTTAATGCCCACATGGTTTCCTCGAACTCTCTTGGGTTGTTGAACCCAGTCAAGAGAACTGGGAAATGTGGGAAATAACTAATTCATTCAGTGTGTAACTGGGCGCATCAACAAGTAAAAAACAGTGAGAATCCAAGGGGGAATTTCTTGAACACAGACAGACACAAAGTTATGTCTATGGCTGGAAAATCAAACTCTCTTATCAACTTGCACTTATGCAGAGAGTCATTGTTATTGTGCAAATAATTACTGGCTCGAGAAACACAGAAAGTGTCGAATGTACACATTTGGCAGTGGGTAATATTAGTTTACTATTCTGTGTGTATGTGTTTTTCAGCAGTTAGTGGAAAGATTATAAATATATTAAAATATCATATAAACCAAATTAGCATTCCAAATATAATCTGTAGAAACTCAAAGCATGTAGGGAAGATTTAGATTTATGATGAATATTTAACAGGAACACCCACACTGTTTTGATTACAAGCAGATGAAAAAGCTTTCAAAGCTTTATTTCTATTTTCAGTTTAGGTCTTACACAATATTCATATAAAATTCTAGAACAAAAACCTCCAGACACAAATTTTAAATACAGTGTCTTCATATTTTTCTGCATTTGTGTAGTGTGTGTTTCGTCAGTCTTTTCAAACATCTTCTTACCATTTTTCTGCCCTTATTAGTGTGGATGGCACATGGAAGGAGCTGACGAATGTGTTGTCGGGGATTTTCTGCGCTTCACTCAACTTCATTGACTCCACCAACACTGTTCAGCCCAGTGCCTCCTTCAAACCGCTGGGTGTAGGCAATGGTACAGTGTGGCTTCTTCAGTTTTCCCTTGCATTTTTTAATTCTCTCTAATGCTGATGTAAAAGCTAATGTTGTGATCAGCCACCTCTAACTCTTGCAGCATGCAGTTGCTACTGTAGTTACTGTCCAGGATGCATTGCGTCAAATAGACTGATTTTTGTTTTTTTGTGTTGAACTTGAAGTGACGGACCACCGCTTCCTTCGCTATGCCACCCTCCCACGAGAGATTGTTTGCACAGAGAATCTGACACCCTGGAAGAAACTCTTACCATGTGGATCCAAGGTGCGTGTATGTGTGTGTGTGTTTTTTAAAAACAGCAGAACTCAAATATCATGTGTGCCCCTTTGTATGATGCACCGTGATCCATGATCTCCTGTCTAAAACACCTGATATGAGGCAGGTCACTGCAGCTTAACCGAGTTTCTTCTTCTCTTTCTTTATCTGGCCATGTTGCACATGCAGGCCGGTCTCGCTGTCCTGTTGAAGTCAGAGAAGCTCTTCCACAGTAGTTTTCATTCCCAGGCAGTGCACATCAGACCCGTGTGTGAGGATGAGCAGTGCAAAACCACATCCTGGGAGCTGCGACAGACGCTGAATGTGGTGTTTGACCTGTACACCTCCGGACAGAGCAAAAGAGGTGAGCAAAAAGCATGTTCTTCCTCCATTCATCCCACATTGAAGTTTAGAGTTTTGGAGCTAAGTTGTATTTGGTACAATAGTAGGAGAAGAAAAGCCCAGTGACATCCTCCTGGCTTTAGTTAATTCGAGCTGTTTGTTCCTTCAGAGTGGTCCCTGTTCAAGATGTTCTCTCGGACCCTGACAGAAGCTTGTCCGCTGGCCTCCTCCAGTAAAATCTATATCGACATCACGGACAACCCTCAGGTTTGATTTCCTCATAATGTTCTGTCATCTACTCTAAATGATTAGTAATTTTCCTCAATGCAAACTTTACAGAAAGCAAAAGAGGATTCGTTTTTACCTGTCACAGCAACATCAAGGTGTAGATATTCAGGATGATTTAAAACAGATGTAGCAGATTATAATTTGAGTATTTTATATAAATGATAATCTTTTAACAGTTTGAATAGAGAACTGTTTTGATTGAGATAAACATGATGTCATTTTGCAGGGGGAGCAGTTTGAGCTGAGCCCGGCCACTCCCCTGCTGAGCCAGGCAGTGGTGCTGGGGGACAGGCGGACCTTCTCCGTCTACGATCTGACCCAACAAATCACCTTTGGCACCGTGCGCTCCCTCAACCTGCTGATCCGCTGGACATTCAGTGAGGGTGAGAGAGAGAAAGGCAGCACATGACACAGCTTTGTGTAACATGCCGGACATGTCTTAATTGTGTCTGATGCTTCAAGAAAGACGCGTTAAATGAGTTAACAAAAATGTCTCAATTACTTTTCTTTTATTCTTAATGTTGCCTGTGTTTGACTTGACTTTTTTACCTGTTAATATGTAGTCTGTTCCAGCCTGTTCTCTGTTTTGGGACAGGAAGTCCTCGACAAGCAGTATCTGAGCTCAATTTCAGATACGTTTTTTTTTTTTTTTTTTTTCGAGCCAAAAAATCAAATGAGAAAACACAATTTGGCTTTAATACCAAAGCAACATCATTACTATTTGTTCCTAGAGATCAATCAGGCACATAGATTATATAATGTACCTGCTCATTCATCAAACATCAGGGTCATACTTGTTTATTAACAGATGATTTTAACAAAGTTAAGAAGAGAAACAGACTGGAGTCCTGTAAAGCAAATAAGGCACAGTTATGTATCAAATTCTCTAACACCGCTACTAAATTCAGTAGCAGTGTTTTAGTGTCATATTTCTTGTTTCTGCTGCAATGTTTTCCACATGCTTGACCGTTAAAACTCCCTATCACATACTCCGTCCATGCAGGTGACATGCTGCGGCCCCTGCTCCACGCTGAGCGCTACGTAGCTGGTTACGGGCTACAGACGGGTGAGATTCACACTCTGATGTACAACAACCACCCGTACAGGTCTTTCCCTGTGCTGCTGCTGGATTCAGTACCCTGGTATCTTCGTCTCTACATCCACACCCTCACAGTCACCAGCAAGGGAAAGGACAACAAGCCCAGTGAGTCACTTTACCAAGTTTATAGAAATCAAAAAAGGTTAATGAAATGACGTAGTGTAACATCTGTGCGTAAATGTAGCGAAAAGGTAAGTTCATTTTATTGTTTGTACTTTAGTTAACCAGCAGGTGTTTATGTGATACAAGACGTTACATGCATTGAAAACGCACAGCAGAAGTATGTGCACAGAAGAAGAAGCTTAACTTTCCCCTCAAACTATCATCAAGAGAAATGTCTTTTCAAACGTCTCCCACACACGTCAAGTTAATTAGCATTGCTGTGACGTTCTTCCAGTTATTTTAACTGGAGGCAAATGCAGCTTTAAAGACAGAAAGAAGAATCTGCTTCACAAGCAAGTGGAGCGGCTGTTCTGTGTCCCTGTTAGAATAACTTGTGATTTTGAGGAATGAATAAAAATCTACTGTGAAATGTATTTCTACTTACACAGATGATATTTTACTAACTTACTGATGGCTGTGCATTCATTGTGAAAAAATAGATGGGTAAAATTATTGCACCTCCTACATGAGCGCAGTTCCTCTACAGGAATCATTGTGTCATGTTATTCAATGTAAGTGCTTCTTTTCACCACAAGGAGGAGAACATGAGTTACATGGTCTGTTATGAAAGCTGTGGGGCTTGTGTTTTTTGTTTTTTTTTTTACTGGGAAGACATTCTTTAGTTTACCCCCACCTGCCTATCTTGGTGATTGGCTTTTGTTCAAACATTCTGACAAGTGATATTAGTTTTGATTTATTGTCACATTATATCCATATTTATGTAGAACTTCTTATCAGTTGTATCAGTTCAGTGGTTACTCATGTTTCTCTTCCTCTGCCAGGCTACATCCACTACCAGCCGTCTAAGGACCGCGTGAGGCCCCACCTGCTGGAGATGCTGGTCCAGCTTCCTCCCAATTCCGTCACCGAGGTTACTGTGCAGTTTGAGAGGGCTCTGCTTAAATGGACTGAATACACCCCTGATCCCAACCACGGCTTCTACGTCGGGTATGCATGTAGTATGCAGAATATTCTGAAAGAAGATGCACATGTTGCCAGTCATGTCACTTTAGACCTTGACTGCAGTTGAAAAGTCTTTTTTTGTTTAGGAAGGTTCCTAACTTAGTGAAATGACCTGGAAGTATCTACAGTAAGTGGCAGCTGTGATAAGAGCTGGTCGAATTTCTCTAAATGATAAGGAAACGAGCTTCAGTGATTCCTATCTTATCTCCTTTAGCAAAGGAAACACTGGAGCTTCCTTTACAAAAGGAAAGGAGAAAATGCCATCCCACATTCCCTTGCCGCAGCAACATTTAAAGTGATGCACTATTGTAGTTTCACCACAGCAGACCCACAAAAATGTAGAAACAGCAGAGCAGCTGTTTTATGTTTGTGACATGATTCAGAACTGATGGAACTCCTTGTCTGATCAACTGAAGCCCAAATCCATAAAAATAGATTTCTTCTCTTTCAGATCTGTCCAGTTATAGTCATCATGAAGAACAAGCATGTTGAATTTATAGTTAACAATATCATCATCATAACAAAATACTATAGCCGATACGTGAATTTTGTTTCACCAAATCCCCTCCCATTGTGGGATGAACTAAAAGTGAATTTTCTCTTCTCAACAATTGTATAGAAATGTCACAAGCGCCTACGAAAGGAAACTATATACTTTATTCTTAATGTATTTTGTTACAATCTCCTGCTCAGTTCCTTATTTCTATTTAATTATTATTTTAATAGTTCAACATTCTCTGTTTGTATATTTCTTTCATGTGATATTAATTTCATTAACATTTCAATCCTGTTTGTTTTGTTTCTGTGGTTAGGAAAGGACTGTTTAACGTCCATGTGTTATAAATAAAGTTAGTTATAAAAAAGAGCCTAGTGTAAGTGCTCCTCGCACCGCAACGTTTTCCATCGAGGTTGAGAAGTGGTTAGGAAAGGAGATTATTTTGACTTTTTGACCGCAGCCCTCGTGAAGTTGTAGTTGTGTGATTAATTTGAGGGGTGTAAGAGCGGATGGTCACATGGTTTTGTATTCATTGTTTGGATTTTTCTTCTTTTTTTTCCTCATTTTCAAAATGACTAAAATCTGTTTCTTCAACATTTAGGTCTTCGGTTATCAGCTCTCTTGTACCAAGTATTGTCGCCATGGATACAAACAACACTAGGGAACGCCCGCTTTTCAGCAGCTTGTAAGTATAGAGTTGTTTGTTTTCTGAGGAAAAGCCATTTGTCACTACTGATTTGGGATCCTGTCGAGAAGTTTGTTTGTCTAGAAAGTCAAATGATTAAATTTCCCATCTCCCACCAGTTTTCCCTGTAAAGAGGAGTCCAGCTACTTTGTGCGTGTCTACACAGAACCTCTGCTGGTCAACCTGCCAACTCCAGACTTCAGCATGCCGTATAATGTCATCTGTCTGACCTGCACAGTGGTGGCTGTGGGCTATGGCTCCCTCTACAACCTACTGACCCGGAGCTTTCAGATAGAGGAGCCCAGCCCAGGACTGGCCAAGCGGATAGCCAACATCATCCGCAAAATGAGGGGCGTGCCGCCACTCTGAGGCTGGACACTGATGCCAACTGGCTCTGCTTTTAGAAAGGAAATTTTCCTTTTGGCTGGTAAACATGTGATATTCACGGAGTCCAACACTGGTATGAATGTTGACTGTATGAACAGTCAACTTGAAGGTTTTGTTTTCAAACGGAAGAGGATGAATAACTCTTTTGAACTTTAATATATTCAGGATCATTTCCTGCTGGCTGAGGACAAAAAAATGTGGACATTTGTCTATTTGGAGCTTTGTTATTGTTTGACGAGAAGAAGGAACCAAAGCTGTGGAGTATGCAGCGGTGGTAACTGCATCAGAGTGTTTTTTTTTTTTTTTTTTGGTTTGATTGTTTTTGTTTTGTGGGTGTTTGAAACCATAACTCCACTCCATCATAATACAGCCACACTGTCACTGAGGGATTTTGTTACTGTAAGGAAACTTCGGTAAAATTATGTTTCTACAAATGCACTATGAAGCCTCTGAGTTCAGATAGAAAAAGGAGTTCCTGACCTGTTTATTCCCATCTCCCTGCAAGGCAAGATGAAATAAAATGACCCTTTAAGTCAGAGTGACTGAGTCAGAATGTCACACTTTATCAAGTCTCAGGTATGACAGGACATGACTCTGAAATACTGTGTTCCCCACAACCACGCATACTAAACACAACATTAAGGTGGAACTAGGGAACATGCAGAAGTATTTCCTGTTCATTTAAAGTTCCTGATGTGTTTGTATTATCTGACATGTGTTTTGTAGAACATTTTTTTTCTAAGTTAGACATGTCCCTGAGCAACCACAGTACTTGTCTGGAAGTACTTATTCTATAAAAAAGAAACAGCCCTCTTACCAACATTTATTTTGCACTCATTATTGGATGCATGCTTGAATGTATGTTAGAGACAATTGTCTGCAGGTCCTAAAAAAGAATTGCCTTCAGTTTGTAACTCCTTCCCTCATCAGTTAAATGCAGTTTCAATGCGTCTTATAGCTAGTATAAGTTATGCTTGTCTGCCTGAAAGTCTATTCTGTTTCACTGGTGCTGAAGAAGTGTGCAGAATGTGAATGTTTGAAGCGGTACTGTGTGTTTGTGTTTGTGTGTGTGTGGGTGTGTGGCAAAACCTAAACATTCTTTATTGCCTTTTCAATAAACTGACAAACATCTTTTTGATATTTTATTTAAATTACTAGCTGTGGAAGAAGCTACACCATTAAAAACTGCACCAGAGCTGGGGCTGTATTACTTCCCACTGAGTGCCCACATTTTTGTGTAAACAAACTCGGCCCCACTTCTGGCAGACCTAGAGAAAGCAAACACAGTCGTCTCTGTATTTGGCCGGTCAGCGTTTCTCACCGCTGCACGTTTGGCAACAGCGTGGAACAAAAACAAAGGGAAAAGCAGCATTCCACATAAGTGATGGTCATATCTGGTCAGCTGCAAACTATGTTTTCTCTCCAAGCAAGTGGGTATAATACACAGCCAGAGAACGCAGCTCTGCTGGCTCAGCCTTCACTGTCTGTTTCTCAAGGACGCATACCCTCAGTGATAAGTGGCTTGTCACAGTTTTCAATGACATAGCCTTCACTTTATGCAGCACATATGTTTGTGATTTCCTAGACACTTTATTTAAATTATAAAGTGAAATTTGGATGTTTGTACAAAAAAACAATTTGAGCTGCATTTTGAGATATGTGAGGTTGGGGTGCAACAATGTTGAAATGTTTGGGCAGCAGAAATTCTTGGCCACCTCTTTGTATAGTCTTATTTTCTGCCAGTAAGCACTTTAGATTCTTGGCATATTTCATCATTTCTTTTGCAGCCAAACTCTCGTCTAAAAAGCCCATAAAAGAGACCAATGAAACTCGAGACCTGTAACCAGCAAGGTGATAAATGCGTAACACATTTCTAGGTTCTGGAAACATGTTTATTTATTGAGATACAAAGAAATAGAAAATGCCCCATACCTTCAAACTGCACGAGGAGCAGATATAAAAGTACTGTATAGTACATTTTTCATCCATTTACAACATTTAGAATATGCAGTACTGCTACTCATACAGAAATACTACTTAACTAAAATGTTAGTGACATCAAAGTACAATTACTTAAGTTGTAAACTAATCAAGTTAATATACAAACATACTGCAGGTGCTCTGGAAACTATGAGTGGCACCCTGCCAGCTAATCCCTCTCCAGTCCAAGGATGTTTTCCAAAGTGACCACTTTGTCTTTACAGGAAAGTTTAGTCAGACTGGCTCAGAGGGGAAAAAGATTACTAGTGGACAATCCCTCTGACTGTGTCACAACAACAGTACAACAGATTATTATTATTATAATTCTTTACAAGTGTAGATTATTTAACCATAAAAGTATTCACAAAATCTGATTTTTGTATGTACTTAAAGTACAGGTACAGAGAATAACTTTAAGCAAAGCACTTCACCTTCTCAATCCAAACAATCAAACTTTGTGCAAACCGGTGCTCAAATATAGTACCAAAGTGTGCTACTATGAAAAGGTAGAAACATAATACTTTTTTTTCTGAGTTGTTGCATGAAAGAAACCAAACAAATGCACACATGCAGACACGCGTTAGTCCGATCAGCAGGGCTCACTGCAGGCGTGGCCACAGGTCGTCCTGCAGCACTTCTGCTCTCCTGGACACTGACCGTCATGGTAGCAGTACTCAGCGCACATGGGGGTTCCCTGGGGCAGAGCGCAGCGACCTGGCTTCACTGGCACGCCAGAGATAAAAAAAACAAACAAACAAACAAAAAAAACACGCTCAGTTACAGTATTCAAGCATTCATGAGCAAATGTCAACACATTAATGTTATTACACAAACACAGGAGGAGCATTTTCTGGGATTCTGGGATTTTTTTCATATCTAACCTGTGTATGGTGCAATGCACTCGTGTCCGCATCCATTGTAGCAGCATTTCTCATTACTTGGGCAGTCACTGTCATTAAAGCAGAATTCAGCACACAACCCTGATCCCCAGCGCCTGCGAGGACACACTCCTGGCTTTGCTGAAGGGGAGAGAGAAATCGATATATACAAAGAGAACTAAAACAATAGTCTGGAAAATATGGCTTTTGATTGGAAGGGTCTTTCTGTTGCCCTATGGACAGTCCATGCTTGATTTCCACGTCAGTTCAGTCACTGAGAAGAGTTAACCAAAGAATTAATAGCTGCCCATTTGAGAAAAAAGTTAAACATTGTGGCTCGTACTGAAAGCCGGAGGGACACAGACAGCTCCACAGTCAAAGACACAGCATTTGTGGTCTGCAGGACAGTCTTCATCACACACACACCCCTTATGTGATGGGACAACATTAAGGCGACGTGGGCAGTGTCCTGGTTTTGGAAGAATCACTGAGAGAAAGAGGCAGCGAAGCAGAAAAGGAAAAAGATCAGCTGTGGAAACTGGGATTACATTAATGAAGGTGTCTGGTTGCCAAACGACTTGGTTGTGTAATGAAACAGACCAAAATGAACTTTTCAGAGGGAAACAGTAAATTGGCAGATCCTACATTAAAAACCTGAGTCAAAACAAACTTACCTGTTAAATTGCGATCAGCTTCTGCAGCAAGAACTGTGTTAAAGTGCATATATGCACTGAGTGCTAAAAGCAATGCACAAACTGCAGACCAGTGTTTCTCCATGTTAACTTCTTGCACACAAGAATGTACTCTTGTTTGGACAAATATCCCAGTGCACAACCTGCAGTCTGGGCAGCCCAGTCAGAAGATGCTGGGTCCTTGTGCCTGTAGAGTTTCAGATCTTCAGAGATCTTTGATGAGACTTGAGAGCTGCCACACTTTTCCCAGCACATGCCACTAATGGAATTTATGGTCTGTTGTGGTCTATTGTATAATGAAAAATGCCAGCTTAGGGGATATTGCCGTTGTCCTACTTGTGCTAGTGCAAATGTATGATGGCGTTTTTGAGCTCGTCCTTTATTAGCCGATGCGGCTTAAACGCTGTTAACGCTTTGAGTGTGTTATTTTCCCACTGAAAGAAGACATGCAATTCAATTCAGCGCACCAAAGCGTCAGTTTGT